>NW_024732780.1:9253417-9405917 GCF_018991925.1 Homarus americanus
AACCTGAGCAGTATAATAAAAAAACAAAAAAAAGAATCGTATTAAGAGATTCGACGCCTCAAATCAGCCCAGCCATTTCACGCGTACTTTATCTGTTGAATAAAAACACTAAAGATAACATTTCCCTTCAACGTTATCAAACTAAACAAGTAGGCTGAAATTACCAACACAAACCGCGAAACCAAAACGGAGATAAAATTCCTTTCTGTAACAAATCGAAACTTCTTAATCTCTCATAAAATATAAATTAACTTTTAAATGGAAGATATAAACGTAAAAATATAAATAAACTCTTCAATATAATCTAATGAAATCAGCAGCGAGAATAAATCATCTTGTGCAGCTATAAACGAAGGAATAAATCAACTCAGGTCAACAAAACCTATCCTAGTGCTGGCGGCTGGCTAGAAGGATCCAATCCCCTTGTAATATAAAAACTACGTCCTAAAATTTATAACTTAAAAACATGAATAAAAATAATATAATACAATAAGACTCAAAATAAACTAAAAACAGAAGACGATCGACGGGTGAGGGAGATCGAGTCCCCTAGCATGAAGAATCGAAACCATTCATGCCCGATCCTCGTCTGTTTGTTGCCCCTCCCTCATTTAACACGTAAAGAGGATCGAGTCACGACTTCCAAAATAGGGGAGGGGGAGAGGGAGAGAGGGGGGGGGAATTAAGGCGTTGATAGCCACCATGACGAGAAGGTTATCACGCTATAAGCCCCTCAACAAACGCTTTCAATGGGATCTGATACAATATTGGATTCTTTATAACTGGACGAGTGAGCCACGCGGATTAAAGAATCGGAAACCATACAAAATATATATATTATCACATTATTATGGATATTCCAAGCGTGTATGTTTATAAATCTATACACTTATACTTTTCTGGTGTATATATATATAATACTTTTGGGGACAAATAATGAAATATACACACACAGGTATATATATAGGCCTATGGGATGTTAATTAAGAAAAAACTTATATAAACGTGTGTACGGTAGATGGTTTACACAGGTGAGGTGAGAGGGAGTAGAGGCTGGGGTGTAGAAGGAGGGAAGAGGGAGAGAAGGTTAAGTTGGAGTGTAGGAAGAGAAATAGGAGGAGGAGAAGGAGTGTAGACCATATCTCACGAAAGCCATCACACACACACAAGAAAAACATATACACCAAGATTCTCTCTCTCTCTCTCTCTCTCTCTCTCTCTCTCTACTTACGTAAACAGCAAAAGCCAGACCACAACACCGTACCTGTAACAAACAAACCAATTAACTCATAACAAACACAGGTAACAAATAATCAAAATAAACAATAACAAATGATAAAACAAGGAACAACTAAATAAAAGATGATACAAAAGACGAATAACAAAAAAACCCTAGAATAAAAGTGTAAATGTGTAACAAAATAACATATGATAAAACAAGGATCAAGAATAAACGGCATAAATAACAAAAACAAAATTGAAAACAAGTGATGATAAAAAAAATACAAGAAATAACAATGTACTCAAGGGATCACCAATGTACTCAAGGGATCACCAATGTACTCAAAGGATAAACATTGTACTCAAGGGTTAAAAAAGAAATTTATTCAGTAAGATAAAAACAGTAATCCCTCCTCCCCTCCCCATTCAGGTAAATCAGTTTAGTGGACACGCCAATAACAGGAGCCGGTGCAGGTGTGTAGAGTAGAGACACCTGTGCGGAAGTCAGCTAATGATTACAGGTGTGTGTATATGTGTGTGTGTGTGTAAGCTAGTCTGAACACGTGAGGTGGGGGAAGGGGGGTGGGGGAAGTGGGAGGAGGGGGGGGGAGGAGAGATTGACAGACAAAGGGTTAATAATAGAGACAGAAATAGACAGACAGACAGACACTGACAGATACTGTGTAGGTGTACCATTAGACTGTGTGTGACGGAAAGGACTCGTATGTTTCCCTTTCCTTTCCTCTTCCAACCTCCCTTTTCCACTCCTAACTCCCCCTCTCCCCCCTCCCATTACTGCCAGAGAGAGAGAGAGAGAGAGAGAGAGAGAGAGAGAGAGCATCACTTCATCTTCACTCCTTAAAAAATTCCTGGCCAACCTCACACGATTCTAATGTTGTTCTAACTACCTACCTAACTTTTGAGCCAGAGGAAGGAGCCAGAGGGAGGTCATACGTAACATACAAACAATTCTACAAGTTTATTTATTTTTTTACGAGAAATTAATTGAACTCTAATGCCTGTTGATGATCGATTTGTCTTCCATATTTACATTTTGTTCTTGTGAATCGATTATTTTTTTGTTTATTTGGATTTTTTCTTATTTTTTTACTTATTTGGATTTTTTGTTTACTTTTTTATTTGTATTTGTTCTTGTTTTTTCCTTGTTTATTTGTTTTTTTTATTTTTTACTTGTTTATTTAAAAATGTTCTTGTTTTCCTTATTTATTTGCATTTTTTCCTGTTTTTACTTGTTTATTTGTATTTCTTCTTGTTTTTTACTTGTTTATTTACCATTTTGTTTACGAATGTGGACAAAAACAAGACAGCAAGAAGAGAGTTAGCATTACACCGAGACACGAACTGAAGAGGAACCAACCTTGTGCCCTGAGGGAGAACAGTGTGTGTGTGTGTGCTTTACCTTATTAGTTGAAGAAGGACTTGTGATAGGTTATGTTTCTCACTCTTCCCTCTCTTTCTCACTTCTTCCTATCTCTCTCACTCCCTCTCTTTCCCTCACATCCTCCCTCTCTCTGTTTATAACCTTCAACAGTAAAAGCGGCTGCCGTCCACCTGTTGATTACGTCAGATAACAGATTATCATACACAGTGATATTAATGTAAGGTTATTGTTCCACTGTTTGTGTGTTCCACCGTTTGTGTGTTCCACCGTTCATGTAAGTTGTGAAATGAACTGGGTAGTGGTGTGGATATGGTGGTGATGGTGTTGGTATGATAGTGATGGTGGTGTGGTGGAGGCGGTGGTGGTGATGTATTAATGATGATGGTGGTGGTGGTGATCATGTGGTAGTAGTGGCGGTGGTTATGGTAGTGATGGTGATGATGTGATGATGGTGGTGTTGGTATGGTGGTGATGTAGTGGAGACGATGGTGGTAATGTTGATGTTGTGGTAGTGACTGACGCGCCCAAATCCCCCCCTCCTCCTCCCCCCCAGCTGTGGTAATACCCTCGGCTATAAAGTTCCTCTCTTTATATAATCAGCTGACGGCGCCACGATCAAACTAACGTCAATACCCACAAGTCTGTTTGGGAAATAAATAATCGTCCTAGGGAAAAAAAAATCGTAACGTCCTGGGGAAAAATCGTGAAGTCATAGGGAAATAATCATAGTCCTAGGAAAAAAAAATCGTAACGTCCTGGGGAAAAATCGTGAAGTCCTAGGGAAAAATCGTGAAGTCCTAGGGAAAAATCGTGAAGTCATAGAGAAATATTCGTAGTCCTAGGGAAAAATAGTGAAGTCATAGGGAAATAATCGTAGTCCTAGGAAAAAAAACCGTAATGTCATAGGGAAAAATCGTAGTCATAGGGGAAAAAATCGTAACGTCCTAGGGGAAAAAATCGTGGCTTCAAAAAGGACAAAAACCGTAACCTAACCTAACCCTAAAAACATTTTACTAGAAGAAACCAAAATCAAACAAATCTACAGACAGAGCGTGACGTCAGCAGCCCAGATAAACACAGCCAGTACCTATGACCCCCACCAGAGGTCTCTCCATACACGTACGTATTTCAAGGTGATAAAGAAAGTGTGTTCAAGTGTATGTGTGGTTCTGTGAGTACATGTAATCAACCCCAACACTACCAGAGTACATGTAATCAGACCCCCCACCAGACCTTCAGGACTAGGTGGCGTGGTTGAGTACATGTAATCAGCCCCCAAGCCCTCCAGGACTAAGTGGCGTAGTCGAGTACATGTAATCAGCCCCCATCAGCCCTCCAGAGCCAGGTGGCGTGAGTACTGTATCACTGATCACCTTATCACACAGGTAGGGAGGCCAGCTGATTAGTTTTTCTTGAGGTGTACAATTACCTTGAGGTACAGCCCCCCCTGTTATATACTGTACAGTGCTCACCTGACCTAACCTAACCTAACCAAATTTAACCTAACTTTCTCCAATCTAGTCTAGCCTAACTTAACCTAACCTTGATATAGTTGGATGTCCCCAGACCTTAACCTAACCTAACCAAATCTAAGCAAACCTATAAATCTAACCAAAACTAACCAAACCAACTGAACTTTTATAATGAATTAAGGTTAAACTACAAAAAAAACTACTGCGGGGCACTCAAATACACTTAAAATGTGTGTGTGTGCGCGTGGAGTGAACTACAGCACATGCGTGTTTGCGTGTGCATATATTGAACGCGTATATATAAATGTCCACCTGTCACCTTTCCTCCCTCTCTCACCCCCCTTCCACACTCCCCCTCCCTCCCTCCTCCTTCCCATACCACCCCTCCTCCCCACACCTCATTCTACAGGCAGGAACTACAAGTCTTCACGCGAGAACACCATCAATCTAGACCCCCTCCCCACCGCCCTAGTCTACAGACATACAAATTTACGCCGTTCGCTGGACAAAATGATCGCCACGTGTGTTTACCACCATAGGCTTATACCCTTCGCTGGCGCAGAACGATCGTTAAGAGGCTTTAATCACCATAAACTATCGTACAAGACAATAATAATAAAAGCTAACAATAGTGACAATAGTAGTAGTAGTAGTAGTAATAATAATAATAATCCTTACACACACACACACACACACACACACACACACTCTCTCTGTTTGTTGACATTTTCCACTGAAACGAAAACACGTGGCTTTGTTTACTAATATTACCTACAAACACACACACAGTCTACGATCCCACAGACAGACAGACAGACAGACACAGACAGACAGACAGACAAACAGACAGACATTGTACCCCAGCCACTATAGAGGGCGTGAGCAGTCTGCCACGCCCACACACACACCAGCTAGGAGTAACCCTTTGTCCTCTCTCTCTCTCTCTCTCTCTCTCTCTCTCTCTCTCTCTCTCTCTCATACCCGCCTGAGATAGAAAGATAAACGAATAAACAGATAGATAAAATAGACATATAGATAGATAGATAATTAACAAAAGAAAAGCAAAAAACAATGATATAAAAAAAATACGAGAAAAAAAACATCAAACAACAAACACAAACAACATAAACAAACAACATAAACAAACAAACACTAAAACAAACAAATTCCCCAATAACAAGCCCGTGTATTCATATCCTTCTCCTAGACTTAAATTAACAAGTAAAATAAAATACAACAAAAACAATAACAAAAAATTACGCCCCCCCTACATAACCTAACCTAACCAACCTAACCTAACCAACCTAACATAACATAACCTAACCAACCTAACCTAACCCTCACCTAACCAACCTAACAAAACATAACCTAACCTAACCTCTCCTTCCCCGGTGGTATTTTAATGATGAATATATGAAAGTAAACAACAATTAAGATTCATATGTAACAATTCTTCCTTCCTTCCTCTCCTTCCTTCCTTCCTCTTTCTCTCTCTCTTCCTTCCTTCCTCTTCCTATTTCTCTCTATCTCTCTTCCTTCCCCTCCAAACACGTCTACACTTGTCTACTGTAAACACACACTTGCGCTGTTGTGATTGGGAGTCGCCTGTTTCGTCGTGTTGTGTGGTAGTGGAGGAGGAGGTAACAGCAGAAGAAGAAGAAGAAGAAGAAGAAGAAGAAGAAGAAGAAGAAGAAGAAGAAGAAGAAGAAGAAGAAGAAGAAGAAGAAGAAGAAGAAGAAGAAGAAGAAGAAGAAGAAGAAGAAGAAGAAGGAGGGTGTAACAGGAGATAACATGTACCAACTTGTGACGAGACACAGAGGCGCTGCTGTGTACCTCCTGACGCCTGTGTGTGTGTATATGTGTGTGTGTGTGTATATGTGTGTACGTGAGTGTGCGTAATACTGTACTTGCCTGCTCTATCTCTGCCCTTAGTACCACACACACACACACACACACACACACACACACACACCACTTGAAGAATCGACTCCCTTATTTTATTTCACCTGAAGACTAACCACATGAACGCTAGCTGGCAGGGTTAGGTTAGGTTAGACTAGGTTAGGTTAAGTTTGGTTAGGTTAGAGTAGCGGTAGGGTGATTAATCTTCAGTTGAAATAAGCTGACAGGTTGGAATATCCAGGTAAAATAAGCTGACAGGTCGGAATATCCAGGTAAAATAGGCTGACAGGTTGGAATATCCAGGTAAAATAAACTGACAGGTCGAATATCCAGGTAAAATAAACTGACAGGTCGAATATCCAGGTAAAATAAACTGACAGGTCGAATATCCAGGTGATCCCAATTCTGTCTCCTTAATTAGAGGTGAGAAGGTGTACCTATATAGTCGCTACAACACAAAGACTGTTCATTAAAATCAGCCCCCTCTCCTCTCACCCCCTCCTCCAGGTGTGAAAACCAATTACCTCCTACAGGTTACCTACAGGATAAACACGAGAGGAGATTAAATGGCAGCTACTTAAATTACCCCCAAGACCCACCTGATAAGCCAATGAGAGGAGGGGGAATACGTAATCTCAGCCAATCAAATCCCTCGGTGATTTACCCAAGATACAATCATTGGCTGGGAGTTACTGTGTGCTTGCCCCATGAAACATCGAAGGAAATCCCATTGGAACACACTCCCAGCCAATGATAATCGTAGGTGTAGTTATCCAGCGATTTGATTGGTTGATTTGGGAGATTATAGACGCATTTTCTTGTTTCCTTAACTCAGTTCATAGGGAATTTACGAGAGAGAGAGAGAGAGAAAGAGAGAGAGAGAAAGAGAGAGAGAGAGAGCTCACCACACTTGCCACACTAAAAGGGCAGAGTGTGTGGTGGCGCTCACGTGTTTATATAAACTCCACACAACTCTCTCTCTCTCCTGTTTTTCTTTCATTCTCTCTCTCTCTTTCTTTCTTTCTCTCTCATCTACTCCTCCCATCTCTTTCTCTCTCTCTTACTCATCTAACCGTTCTATCATTCTCTCTCTCTCTCTCTATTTCTCTCTCCTCTACCCATTTCTCTTCCCTCCCTCTTCTGTCTTTCTCTCTTCCCTTCTGCCTCCTCTCTCTCTCTCCTTTATTCACTCTCTCCATAATTATCAACCGGATTATTCCCCTCCAATAAGCCGGTTACCAGAGCGCCCTGTTGTCTACTTAATCGGACATCACCAGTACAGAGAAGTAATTAAACCGGTTAACCTGACAATGGGGGCTGTTTCAACCGGACATCGCGGCACTGAGGACCAATTTAACCGGACTCAAGATTAATTTAACAGGTTATCTTGTTAATGAAGACTAATTTAACCGGACTTCACGGCACTGTGGACTAAATTTACCGGACTTCACGGCACTGTGGACTAAATTTACCGGACTTCACGGCAGTGGACTAAATTTACCGGTTAATGTGACCCAGAGTTAAACTAGTCTTCATGGCGCCGGTCTAATTAGCCGGCTAATAAGATGCCACTGTCTACTCACCCAGCGCTGGTTTATTTAGCCGGTTAATTATATTCCAGGTTAATTACCCGGTTACTTCGGCGACCTGTGGTGCAATGGTCAGTACACTCGCCTCGCAAGCGTGTGATTCCAGGTTCGATCCCCTGACAAAGTGAAGATGTTAATCGATTACCCAATAATAATCCAGGGTAAAAGTTAGCCAGTGCAGTTACCGAGGCGTCCGAGTTTGGTTATTCTTCAACACTGGGTCATGCATCTCGTTAATTCAGGGTGTAGTTGTTGTGTTGGCGACAGCTTCAGGGTGTGGTTGTTGTGTTGGCGACAGCTTCTACACCTTAAACAAACAAACAAACAAACACCCACCCACACACACACACAGGTGGTCTTAGGGCCACGAGAGGCGGCCATGATACCCGGTAACTAAGATAACATTGTCTAACAGGTCTTCACAATGTTGGTCAAATTACCCAGTCCCCCATAAGTGGGTTTATTAACTAAGCCTGCACACCACTACCCCGGCCTGGGGATCACCTGAAGATTACCCCGCCCTCAAATCATTTCACCTGACTATTAAACACCCTAACCTACTCTAACCTTACTTAACCTAACCATACTTACTCTAACCTTACTTAACCTAACCCTACTTACTCTAACCCTACTTAACCTAACCCCCCCCCCCTCGGCGACAGCATAAAGGCGTTTAATCAACAGGTGGCTTAAGGTGAGGAGGGGGACTAATCAAGTGATCCCAGCCTGCTAGTAGCTAACACTTAACAGCACCAAAAAAAAATAAAATATCTACCTGTTTACCTTGGAGAAGTGAGACTAAGGGTTTAATATGCAATGCTCGTCTCGTAGCGTAAATCAGAATGGACTCTTTTTAAAAATGTACTTTTTTGGTGGCGATATACACGAGTGTACTTGAGTCTACCACATATTGACTTCCTTTAAGTTATTACAGTGATCTGGTTCGTTTATGAGACTTGCCCAACCACCCAGGGAGTTTTTAATCAATTATGGATTTTTATTCATGTGTGAAATCTTCAATAATTCAATAAGAAAGGTTACATTTATGACCGCTGGGACACACAAAACAGCATATTTAACCAAGCAACACAAACGAAACATCCTAAAATATGAAGAAACTCCATATTCACCGTGACCAAAATATATATAACGAATAAACCCAAGAACCACGTCCATAAGCCGCCAAAACAGCATCTGTCACCCAGGCAATACTACCAGGCGTCCGAAAATATGAAAAATCCCTGCCATGTTTATCTCAACCCAAACAAATAACAACCCACTAAAGCAGGAGGCGTTGTGGAAATTGTCATACAGATTGGTGAATCTCCCGGGCGGTGGCAGCGTGTCGCTATAGCAACAAGGTGCAGCTTCTTGCTATATTCTGCGTGGGGGAGCAGCAGCAGTATCAAGGAGCGCGCAACGTGAGATGGCAGTAGGATGCAAGCAGCTTATTCGCCTGCCTGCCCGTCCGTCCGTCCACCACCACCACAACCTCTCTCTCTCTCCCCTTATTTGTTTTGCCTGGTGGGCCGGCCGTCGGGGTGGGGGAGATATATGACGGGTGAACGTTGATGGGTTATCGCTAGCAGTACACTTCCCTCAATGCTGGCTAGCTAACATTCACTCACCAATGTGCCTCTTGAATCTTTAGCCTGGCTCCTCTGCTCACCCCTTCGTCCCTCCCCCCCCCACCATACTGACACGGACAAAAACAGCTTCACCAAAAAATATACATATCTAACCACTTAAATGTTAACCGTGGAAAGTCTCAGTTTTCAACCTTGACTTGGTTAGGTTAAAACTTGAGTTAGGATGCGTTAGGTCAAGATTCAAATTAAGCTATGATACGTTAGATTTGGACTCAGATTAAGCTAGGGCTACGTCAGATTAGGACCTGGATTAAGCTAGAATATGTTCAGATGGGTTTAGTTACAAGGATCATAATTAGGTGTCCAAGGCGTCCACGACTAATGATATGTAACGTATAAACTTTCTTACATCTGTATATTCATCTTTAATATTAAGTTCTGATCTACTCTTTGTAACTTTCTTCTGTTAAAAGTATCAATTTCCCGTAACTAATATTTCAATGTTCTAGTATTCACCATTAAGAACATTATATTTGCAAGGCACTTCATAATTCACATAATGTTGTAATTTTGAATATATATATCCAACACCTCGATATTTCTGTCTGTGTTTAAACCAGCAGGACACTTGATATTTCGACCAACAGTCAGACACTCATACTGAAGTTCAAAAAAAAAACATTATGACTACTTCGAACTCCACTGAATTCTACAAGTTGACGTAATCATTAATTTCAAAAGTCCGTGTCCTCAGTAAATCACCAAATAATAATAATAATAATAAACACGTCTGGTTTACTTATCATCTTGCATAAAATAAAAATATTAGAACCATGGTGACGATTGACCAGCCAAACGCCATAAAAAAAAATAACAATAATAATTCGCCGTAATAACAAGTTCCAAATCCCTATTCGTTTGCCTATCATCAGAAACTCAGAAATAAGGAGTAAAAAAATCTAAGTTAGAATCACAGAAGCAGACAGAAAAAACACTACTAATATATAAGCATGACTACTACATAAAGCAGACGTGACGGAGCACTAAAGCCTAGTGAGTGCAGCGGTAAGAGAGGGAGCGCACCGGGGTCGGGTTTCAAGAGACTACCACTAAGCGCAAGATATGGCGCGTCCAGTCCAGATCATTTTACACACACACACACACACACACTGCCTCGGGTGTACCCAGGAAAAGTCTAAAGACGACACCCAACATACACACACACACATTGACTTTTTTGTAATTTCATTTCGTGAAAGTTCCATAAATAAACTTCCATTACGAAAATCCTCCACTAAATATAATAAAGTTACTCTTCAACACAAAATAAAGGTTATTCTACAAATGATTTTTTTTGTAATATCTATAGGCCTATTACCATGAACAAACCTAGGTAATCCACCCTTTTCCCTCTTTATAAAATTATCCCAACGACCATGGATTACCAACTAATTAAATTTCTCAACACAAGGCTTTGAATCACAATCTCAAAACAAGTTACGGGTGTGCAACCTTACTGTGCGTTCCGTGCGTATATTAAGACTTATGATCCTTCGTTTATTTAGCAAGTTACAATAAAACTAACACCATTCCTCATGCAATCGATAATAAGATACGGGATTTTTACTTTATTCACTCCGTCAGATAAACAAATGGCATTATGGAAGTGATGGATCATAGTGTCATTCAAGACATTAACAGATGATATATGCAATATTCAACGTATAAAGGCAATAATACTATGCAACACCACCTAATGCATAGTAAATATACCTACGCGAACCACGGAAGGGACTCAGTTGTAGAAAAAGTGAAAAAAAAAACATCTAGTCTAGGTTATAGATTCACAAACTTACATTAGTCAATTGTAAGTTTCAAGAAGCGATAGTGTGTGTGTGTTTGTGCTCTACTTATTAAACTGTCACAGCCAATCAGGGTACAATACCTTCATTAGTGTATCCCCCGTTCCATCTGGCCTAACGAACTTGCTGAACGAGTTAGCCTACGAAAGTTACATCGGAATCAAAACAAAACTTGGCCTCGTCAGCTTAAATTCAAATAACATCACAAATTTGGCGCAAATTCTTCACTAACTCCACTCGTAGCCTCGTAGGTTAATGTGTGCAAATCTCTCTCTCACACACACACCCACCCACCCTCTCTCTCTCTCAAATTTGGCAGGACGCGGATAAACGAACAGACGCACTAAATTTCAGACCAATATTCCACCCTGTCACTCGTACTGATAAACTGTACAAGCGTCGTGTGGTGGGCGGATACACAAAAACATTACTGTCCCCAATTTTTAGAAACACTCGTGCGGGGGAGAACGTTACCATGACGACCAAAACAAAAACATCAGGTCGTTGTGTTTATTTTTCCACTTAAACTTATTTAGGTATATTAATTATTCACCCAGCTTATTTCATCTGAGGATAACCACCCCAATGCTAACTTAACCCCAGGTAGTGCCAAGATGTTAAATCAAAAGGTGAAATAAACTGAATGGAGATACTAATCAAGTAATCTAAGGTAAATCCCAATTCTCACAACACTTACCTACAATACTAAGAGAACAAACTCACAAAAAAATCAAAAACAAAAATAAAAAACAGCTGATGATACTTGTAGCCCAGAAACCTACATACCAACAGCTTCTAACATAAACTGAGGGGATTTCTAGGACAAGCAGCTCGCCCCCTCCCCTATGACACGTGTATAAGCCAAGGAAAACTCTCAGCACACACACACACGCACCATTACCTAGCCAACTCTCGTAAAGGTCAGGATATGTTAGCTTACCCATAAAATACCTATCACCCATGAAAAACCCATGCGGTAATTCTCAATAAATAGAATTCCCCATTATCACAGAGGCTCCATCCCCATGAAACGGTTACATTATCAAAATCTAGACACCCATACGGCGAATCCAACCCCATAAAGTACCCATTACTTAGAGATTCCAATCCTATCATCCTGTTACGTCACCAGAAACGAAAAAAAAACCCATGCAGTAGTTACTAATACATAAAATATCCATTATATCATGGCACAGAAACACTCGTTCTATCATCAATCAACTGGTGACGTCAGGCCCACACAGCCACACCATCTATCACACCATGAAACACAAGTAGAACAACGCGCACAGGAATGACACACAAACTAGTTCCTATCATCTTTTCCCAACTCATCTTCGCCTGTTTCAATTTTTGTTTTCAAGACTATTTTTGTGTTTCTATGAGGTGCTTTTAGTCTCCACAATTTCATAATAAAAAAAACAAGTACAACTACCAAATATGTACATTTCCCTATGATATTGGTAATGTTTCCATGCATAATATACTATGTACTTCCCCATTTCTTAATAATACCGGTAATAATAATAATATAAAAATAGCATTGCCTCTTCACTGAGAACCTTATCAAAAGAAAACAATTGCACTGCTAAGAACATATAATCGAAAGATGAGAAATTAATCCCCACTTCTAACGCCATTAATATACAAACCCGCCCGTGAGTGCCCGTCCGTGGTCAATGGACTCGCCCAGTGACGTCACAATGTAAACAGTCCCTCTCGTCGAGTCTAAGCTTGAGATAATAATGGTCACCGTCCCTCCCTCTGATCTTAGGACGCTTCCACAATGCAGCGTCCAGGTTAATCTGTCATGCCTCGAGGAGATGGAAAGGGAAGGACTAAGAAAAAAGAAGAGGGAAGGGGGTGAAAAGAAGGGGGAAGGGTGGTAGGGCTGGGATGAAGAGGTGGAAAGGGGGAGTGTGGTGGAAGGGGTTAGATAAAGAAAGGGGAGGGGGGGGGAGGGAAAGAGGGAAGGGTGAAATGGGATCGATAAATAGAGACGGGAAAGAAGGAATAGGGAAGGATGAAAAGGGTGTGTCAGAGAAAGGAGGGAGAAGGGAGAAAAACCAAGAGGCACAAGGGTGTTTGGCTCTAGAAAAGGGGTAAAGCGAACAGATCTGAAGACGGTAACAACAAACAGAGGAAGTGGACGAAGATAGAAAAGGCGTCACATAACTCAAAATTCCTCTCGCCACTATGTTTCTACCCTCCCAACTTTGACCAGTCATTCCTTATAAAGATCATCCACTACTACTTTACACACTAAGGCAGAGATGGGCCTCAACACTTCCTACTATTCTGACCTGCTGCACATCCCGAGGCAACACAGTCTTCCCCCCTGGAGCCAATGTCAACAAAGCAAGGCAAGTCACGTGACACAACCCTGGTGGATCAGCTGATACAAGCATGACGTCAGCACTAAGCCTACACACACACTCCCGAACATGGACGAATGAAACGCTGCGCATGATTTTGTTCACGAGACTTCACATTTGAGTTCTCTTGGTTCGATCTGGAATCTAAAAAAAAAAAAAAAAAAACGTTGAGTGTGTGTTTTGTTATGAGAGGGAAAACCAGCCAAAATATTCAGTGATTTATTCCACACCAGACCATGACGAGACTCGCCAGTCATACATAAATAGGATGTCCTTGAGGTGTCCGATCTAACCCCACCACTATTTGATCTTGACAGGTTAAAGCAATGAGGCTGATACACTTCCGCAAGACCACTACGCATGGCTGCTGGTTCCTAATTTGGAGGGCAGCTTAATTCACACCCCTCTCCCTGACCCAGCCTGCCAGCTTGGGAGTCAATTACACCACAGGCCCCCCCACGCTCTCTCAAAGGCTGTACCTATTAGCGTCACGGCCAGCCGACCAACCCGTTATTTCACTGTCTGTTTCTTGCCGTATTGCTGACCTCGCAGGACTAATTACACAGCTGCGTACTATACTAACACCCATATACTGTATACTGACGTTCGAATGTGGCTGAAATAACTATTGGGCACTACCTTGGAGAATGACATCGTTCTTGCGAGTTATTCAAACAGTTTGTTCAGTTTAGACGCTGATCAGCCTGGACAACCTGCACATTGAGATGACTACAGAACGTGGATAATGATGATAACCCGAGACATTAAAATACCTACAAAGGAACCCGATTAAAACTCTTAAATCCGGCGCAAGATAATATTACAACATGTATCTGAATGTCAATGATAAGGCATATTTGCATTTCACACAGGAGTCTTAACGAGTAGTAATGGTAAACTTGTTACGTCTACACAGTATCACACAACCCTCACACGAACAGTTAACACAGTTCTTCAGGTTACGGTAAAATGATAATTCAAAATGTTACATCAATAGTGTTATTCAGTACAGTACTTCACCTGGTACTTACACAAAACCCTCTGAAAGTCTTTGGAAAATCCTACGAACAATGTCAAGCTGAAACCCTACTCATTCTAACACCATTTATTTTCTTTATATTACATTATAACATCGGTCCCAAATAGGCATGACTTCCCACTCAGAGTAGTATGCATACATCATAGTTAAACCGAAACCTTTGGCGCGAAAAATACAATGCTCAGCAATTAAACATAAAAACAAAGAATTCTGATGCTTGTACACAGCTTCCATACCACCCACAATATAATATACTGCACAATACCGTTCCAATTTTAAAAACGAGATGACTTCCAGAACGACATTTGAACACCTGGCGTATTTTTGACAACCATCAGTGATAATTACCTCTTCAACCATACCTGATCCCCCTACCTTAATTACTGCTCTATAAATTACTCTCCCACC
Source organism: Homarus americanus (assembly GCF_018991925.1). Lineage (NCBI taxonomy): Eukaryota > Metazoa > Arthropoda > Malacostraca > Decapoda > Nephropidae > Homarus > Homarus americanus. Next base: position 9,268,277 of record NW_024732780.1, read on the forward strand.
CTCTTTCAGAATATACAAGTGAGGGTCGTTGGGTGGGACTCAGTGGGAAGTGTCAATATAAATGTATGAATCAATAGTTTTCTTCTCTTTCACTTGGAGGTTTGTAAAAGAAAGGTTGCACATTTATTCACTACGGTTCTGGGGGAAAGAGTAAGCGAGAAAGGGTAAGGAGAAAGTGAGTGAGAGAAAAAGAGTAAGCAGGAGAGAGAGAGAGAGTAAGCAAGAGAGAGAGAGATGTCATATGCATAGCACCCATTAATGTCTGGTACAATTCAGAATGAGGACCATCCAAGGGGCCATGTCTATAAAGCTTCAACAAAACAAGCTAACTCAAGTGTACCGACAGATGCACGATGCTTGAAGATGACAATAGCTAATTGAAAGTAATAATACAGTATAATAATAATAAAAAACAGGTATAACAAACTTGGTCAATCCTAACATGTAAACTAATTTCACATTAGAAAACCCTCTTCATACTACAAAATTGTGAACTTGTCTTTATGTAGAGAGGTACTGTATACTGTATTAATAGTTTTCTTGACAGTCACTACAGGATTCCCTTAAAATTTGCAGGGGTTTTGGGTCTCAAAATGACTGCAAATAGCCAAATGAGCTTATATCATTTGCTGACTGGGGAAGGGGTTACATCTTTACTCGTGTGCAAAGAAATGAATACTGTAGTCCCTTAATGTGTTTGCCTTCAGGACAATTGTATGTGTGTGTAGACATACAAACACACACACACAAAACACATACAAATAAATAATAATGGAAACATCCTCTCACAAATAATCTGAAACAAGACAATAAAATGTATCGAAATCTAGAAAAAATGTGTCTACCCTCAAGTCAACTCGAATGAATGGCACCCTGCCCCGGCCGCAAAAATACCGGCAACTTTAAAACTACCCGCAGACATTCTTGGGTACATCCAGGGTGTCATCCGCAAATATTCGAGAACCGTGAATTGTCAGGGCATGCTGCATATCGTTATACACAGAGGAAAGATTGGTTAGGTTAGGTTACGTATTAAAATCATTTCCAAGTCATATCCTCTAATACGATACTGAACAACACATAAAAAAAGACAATGGCTAAACTACCCATAAAATATGAAAGCCATTACTGAAGCATTTTGTCCTTTACCCCAAATACAGTATTAAAACTGACCGAAAATAATATAATCAGCAAAAGTATACTGTTAATCTGTTATACTGTAGCAGTATAGTACAGCATAGGGAAAAATACCAACCTATGCCCCTATACTGTACATGGAAATCAAATGCTTGGCTTTTCATCCGCCAATCACATCTTACCTTGCTACTAACACAGATTTAAACAGGAAATATTGAAATAAATTCCCTCACGAGTCTAGTACAGCCGCCTACTTGAGGTAAGTACCGCACAGTATCTATCAAAATTTTTCAAGATAAGAGATTTTATTTGTTTGACAATGGGTGAGGGGGGTGGGAGTGTGGTCGTCAGTGTGCTCGTATTGTACTGATTATCGTAGGTGCTGTAGCTACATTATATATCCTGTAAAAAAAACTATACTGGAGAGACATTTCCTGTTAGTATGTACATTTCATCAAGTATTTTCATAAAACCAATTAACATACTTTGTCAAGTGACCTACATGTTATGATGAATTGCTCCTTTGTTCAGAAACATTACTCATATCCTTCTGGTCTAATGTGCTGCAGTTTAGGACATAAATAAGCAAGTCGCATGAATAAATTGCTATATAAACTTGTACCCCTTAGAAGCATGTTAATGGTTGCCAAAATACAACTTCACGTGACAGGTTCATGGTCGTACTGCTTTTAAAATGTTCTTGTATCCATCACTGTACTGTAATACTCTCACTCAGCATGACAGGTTCACAGTAGTGTAATACCTGTACTGTACACATGTTTAGTTTATGTCTTCACAAATATAAACTCCATTAAACTAATTACTCTACTGTATCACCACTAGTATATTCTATATCATGAATTCCTTTTTAAATATTAAGAAGTACCCTGGTATTACAGAGAGCAAGTACAGTACGACAAACTCAATACGGTACGAATAAAAAAAGTTGTATCAATCATTAGTACACATGGGCTTAATTTTTACCATTTATATACTAAAATTATATACATACAAGATAATGGCCATCTACTCTGAACGTGGGACAAAACTACAACTGAACTCAAACTGTCTTTCAATATACACTACTATACCATATTATCTGGCGGCGGTAAAGCGAGTTTCATCTGGGAGGCTCTGGCGGACGACACTGACACGTGCAGCCTGTGACCTCAACCACTGCCAATGTAAACTAATTATTTACAAACACACGTGTGTCTTAGTCTTGCACCAATGTATCTTCATTTCTCTAAAACCAAATGTCTTATGCTGTAAATACTAAACACTATTAATGCAATATACTGTACAGTACTTCACATTTTATAGGACAATAATATAAACACCACAACAAAAAGTTTGAAATTAAAAAAGTTTTACTGTACTGTGCTGTTCCTTACATCAATCCATTTAGGTCAATTGCTCTTGTTTATACATCATAAAAATATCATTCAAGTTTAATAATGGCACGTGGAGCACTAAACTGGACTGCAGTCATTCAATAGCCTCAACTCTACTCAATAGCCTCCTCTGACCAGTGATAGTGACAACAACCATGCAGCTGGACTAATAAATTATGGAAAGTGGCTTCATAAGGCTCACTTTTTTCTTATTAATAAATGTCAAACAACTTTACAAAATGATTGGAGTTATACTAAAGATCATATACTGTACTGTGCACTGTATATAACTACAGTACATTCAAGTGAAAGCTTTTCAGTAACCATAATTTAAAGTGTAATTGTGAGGGACGACTTGAACACTACAACAGTCATGTTGTAACCCTGGTCTAACCATTTCACAATTACTATACAGTTCATGTTGTACAATCATAAGATCAATTACAAATAATTTAGTTTGTATTTGAATACCATGGTTGTGTTTTTTATAAATGATATACAGTACAGTACAGTACAGTACCCTGTATTACAAATGCAGCATTGGTAAACTAAGTAGGAGATAATATACATTACAGTAAAGTTCTGTCCTGTAGAAACATTAAGTTTCAAAAGAAATCTGGGGTTGAGTTGAGTTACTGTACAGTACTGTTACTTTCTTTTTATTCTACTTATTATTAACATGAAATTATGTACAAATAATTAGAGGTACATCTTGTTAGCATGATAAACAGCACTCAGAACTTAAGGGTTAGTTGGCTGCTTTTTTACTTTCTGCCGTTCAATAAGTCACGCGGTACAGTATTGAACAAGACAGTGTGGCTGAGAAGAAAATTGTTTCCCTTCTCACATCTTTAAAATCAACTGTGGCAGCTTCCTCCATGAAACATAAATAACACTTAACCAATCTCTTGTTAATTTCCCTTACAAGGTTTGGCAACAACACTGACCTTGTACTGTACTGGCATCAACATTGACAAGACCAGAACCACATTAAAAAAACAGTTCTACAAGATGACAAGTTTGTGGACAAAGCCATCTGGAGTGACGTCATCGGAGGTTCTCGACATTCACCAGATAAAAATATAGTACACATAATTTCTCTGTATTTTTGGCTACAGTCATATGTTAACTAGCCAAAAAAAATCCAGAGAGAGAGAGAGAGAGACACTTGGTCAAACTTAAAACCTGCCACCAACCCGGGACTGAGATAAGTGCAGGGTGAATTATGTCCTACCAAGTGCTATATGTATTGTGTGTAGCTATGGCATATACACATTTCTTGTTCTCTACATTTAAGTTACAACCTCCGAATGCCTTAGCAAAGTATGACTCACTGACTGTGGCATAAAGTTTGATGACACTGTACACAACACCTGACAGAATGAGTACTTCAATATAACTCACAACAGTTATCAATATTGTTATAAAGTACAGAGAGGACTGATGGTGTTGGCATTATGTAGCAGCATTTATAACATATACTGTATGTAATGTTTAACTTCATTGTTCAGTCAAACTCGTGATTTAAGCACTGATAGCACCCTCAACTGATATGACAAGGGAGTAGAACATATTACAGGTAGTTACTGTACTTATGTCTAGTAATATGTCAGTGGAGTATGCTGAGGGTGTGACAAGATTGTGCACATTGAAGACGATTTGTACAAGAGTGCCAGTGAATGGAGAGAGAGAGAGAAGTGTTGCTGACAAACTAGCTGAGTAAGCATAGTGACTAGCCTAGGTGTGAAGCATTCAAACAATGTGCAAGTGTTGGCTTATGTGTCTTACTCTGACCTACATGAGTTAGGATTGAGTTTTCCCTCTCTTTTTATTGGGTTTGGCACACCTTATTCCACACCCCTCAGGAAAGAGTGGTACATGGTTGATATGGTGATTGGACAGCGTACAGTACTGACAAAATAGCTGTCAATCTCTAGTAACGTCTTTAATCTGGTCTTTCTAAAAAATGAGTACAATACTGTATCTAATCTCCCTGAATCCTGACACGTATACAGAACTTACCAATCGTCATAACCATTATAGCTTCGCATGGGATAAAAACAACAGGTAATCTTGTCTGGTAAACAACAAAATTTATGACAAATTACCAAACCAGTAGCAACTGTAGAGCAGATCTACAATGATAAGTTAAGTAACGATTACAACTCAGGAGGCTACAACATCCATTTACCAGTACTGTATTACATATGATTAATGTAGCTACATATTAATCAATGTAGACTTTGTTCCTGTTGGAAAAACCTTATCATTCTTAGTACTGTCACAAGTCATATTATCAACACACTGCACTGCACAGTATGTATGTGGCCTTGGGGGTTCAGTTTGTATTTGGCATAAAAAAAAAAAAATACCCCCTCAATACAAACACTGTATGTATGGCAGTGATGTTTGTGTCAAAACTATGCATTTAAATATACCGTACAGTACAGCATTTATCACCATTTTGATGACGAGGCAGCATAATATTTAAGACTGAGGAATCTTTGGCCAATCTTGATCAAGTTGTATGTTTATATCTGTACCCAGTACTGTACTGTACTCTAAATGGTCCAGCACAGTACTCTACTGTACTGGTATTCAAACATCAAGATACATTGAGGAGATGCTAATATTTATGCTGTCAGACACATAGGAAACAACATTATAAATTTTCTCTATGTGGAATTTGATTATATACTGCTAAAAGAATAAATGGAAAAATATCTTTCCCCAAACTAAATTCTTTTTTGCTCCCAATATATATTAACAAATTCACTGAAATTCTTCTTACACCATGACTCTCAATGAACGTAAGTGCAGTAGCTAATACAGGTAACCCCTCGTGTTGGAGGCCGGCCAACTCTAATGATACATAGACATGAATATGGTTAAGGTGTAGAAGCTGCTGTCATTACCTCCACCTGACCCTGAGCCATTTTCACACCAAAGTCCCCTAATACAAATAACAAAGAAACCTTCCCATAGTTCACCCTGCTTCAGGATCAAACTAAAAACCACTCGGTTTGCTGACCACTGTACTATACACCAACGGTTACCAATCAATACAACAATACTAACTGCATTATCATTGTAGATCATGCTTAAGTAGTGACCCAGACACTGATAGGTAACTGGAGAATAACATCAATGAATAAGCTGGATACTATATCACAAGACAAGAGGAAATAAGGTGGTGTGGTAAGCTGGTCTAGGACTGGGCTGTGGGTTTAAGGTTAATACCATCTTTTGCCTTAAGAAACATGTCAAGCTGAATGTCCTCTGAAAATCAAGGACACTAAATAATTTTCGACATTCAACACCGCAACTAATATATAGTCTAACTAGGAAAACACACGCACGCACGCACGCACGCACACACACACACACACACACACCAGAATTAATAACAGGCACTTATCATCACATTTACAGTCTGGGTCATGATGATAAATTTTTATGGGTTACCAATAAAGACACCACATGCATGACACGACCTGGAGGAAGTGGACCTCCCACTCTCAATACTGTATGAGGAACAAGACTAACATCTGTACACTATTGCCAAGGGTTAGAGTAAATGTAAATTCTCATTGAACCATTATCATAATTCTTCTAAAAAAGTTATAATTCTTCTAAAAAAGTCATAATACTTCTAAAAAAGTCATAATTCTTCTAAAAAAGTCATAATTCTTCTAAAAAAGTCATAATACTTCTAAAAAAGTTATAATTCTTCTAAAAAAGTTATAATTCTTCTAAAAATGTCATAATTCTTCTAAAAAAGTCATAATACTTCTAAAAAAGTTATAATTCTTCTAAAAAAGTTATAATTCTTCTAAAAAAAAATCATAATTCTTCTAAAATAAATCATAATTCTTCTAAAAAATTCATAATTCTTCTAAAAAAAGTCATAATTCTTAAAAAAAATTCATAATTCTTCTAAAAAATTCATAATTCTTCGAAAATCACAATTCTTCTAAAAAACGACACAATTCCTCTAAAAAAATCATAATTCTTCTAAAAAAATATAAAAATTTTCTAAAAAGACACAATTCTTCTAAAAGGTCATAATTCTTCTAAAAACAGACACAATTCTTCTAAAAAATTCAAATACCTTGTTTGCATTACTATCAATAAATCCCTTTGGCAACTGAAGATTAAATTAATATTCTCTCTAAGGTTGAAAAAATTAAAATCACCAAACATGCATACACTGAGCTAAGATCACATACGCTGCACTTACAAACACTAGGGAAGATTCTGTAAAATTCTTAGTCTTCCTTAAAATATTACAGTTATTGCAAATGTAAGAAATCCCCCCCCCAAAAAAAACCCAAAACTACTCATCAATAACAAAGGGAACAAAAACCAACCAACTAAAACTAATAACCACTGATCATTTTTCTCTAAGTAATGGTTGAGCCTTGAATCCTTACTCATCACTAAAATTCTACAACACCGGAAGATTAACACCCCCCTTAGCTTATTTCACTCTTAATATTAACCCCACCTAATACTAACCTAACCTAACCCCTAAAGCATTAACCACCAGGTAATATATGCTGGAAGAGGGAGGTTAGGTTAATAATCTGGACAGCAAATACCAATACAGTATATACGAGTGGTATCATCTTCTTAACCTTTACCCAGTGCTTGTGATAAAGGTCCGGTCGTCGAGATAACTATATGGTCTTTTCGTTTCACACCCGCCCCCTTGTCTTCCCATCTCGAGTCTTTATTTTCAGGTTAGCTAAATAATTAAACAGCTTCTTCCTAAATGAGTGATTAATGTGCAGTCAACTCAGATACAGGAAGGGAAAGGAAGGAAAGTGAAGGGTCTTTAATTACTTTCACCCCCTTCACTCTCTCCCTCTCTCTTTTTCTCTTCTCTCAAACCCTTTCACGAGTAAATTTAACTATGTGGTACCTAACCTAACCATACTATTTGTTGATCTTTCTTTTTGACATGATCTATGCCACCGTTCTTACTTCAAAGCACAGAACACAGCTCCAGGGACAGAATACAAGAATAATATGAATTTGACGACCATTTATAAGGCAAAACACTCACATCACCAAAAGATTAGACACCCCGGTTTATTTCACCTGATGATTAAACACTCCAATGCTACCTAGGGGGGGTTAAGTTATGTATGCTGCGGTAACTGACCATAGGGGTGTTTTACCATCAGGAGAAATAAGCAAGAGGTACTAATATCTATCTAAAGGTGATCCAAGTTCGCACATCGACTCCTCTCGCCCACCCATCATCTATGTCTAAAAAGGCAAGCATCAACTCCGAATGCATCCCTGTTGGGCCGACGCACTGCCTCTGCGCTTCGCCTTACAAAATATCTGAAGAAGTGCCCAATAAACTAGCCACCTTCGCTGTACTGTGTGGGCAAATATGAATCTGACACACACACACACACACACACATTTGAACCAACTAAATCTATATCACAACCTAATAATGCTGAGGACTTTTCTTAGCTCAGCAGGTTTGAGTCATACGTTGCTTCCAAACCTTTCTTTCTGGTTATATAAATATACTTTACACATATAACTTAACTACTATCCTGACAAAATCTTTATGAAATTATTAATGATCTTATATTCAAACATGTCTATTGTCTAAAGATGATATTTAGTGTTGATATCTAAAAGGATATTACTTTCTTCTGATCCAATATAAAAACACACAGTCCGCTAATTTTGTATAACGTAAATTCTTTTAAAACCAATGGTAAATTTCAGGCTCCATTTTGGGTATTATTTTAGTTTCGGTCATCCGGGGAATCAGTTAGGTTAGGCTGGTTAGGTTTGGTTAAGTTGGTTAGGTTAGGTTAGGTTAGGTTAGGTTAGGTAGGTTAGGTTGGTTGGTTCGGTTGGTTAGGTTAGTTTGGATATCTAAACACAGGAATGACCATAACTTAAAATTTTACCCAATTGTGTCCACTTATCAAGACAAGGAAATACTGCATACACCCAAGTTTTTGTTCCATTAATTTCTATTTACTTCAATGAGGCGGCAGTGAGAAGCGGCCTCCTCGGTGTATCGACCAAACCCGGCACTGCGGCTGAGTCTAATGTAAATAAACCACTGAGTGATATATAAGGACATAATAGTACTCAAGCTTGACAGTACTCAGTGATGTGCACCAAGGGCCATGCACTGTCAACTTGCCACATCATAAGAACCAATGCAATGTAGTGAAGATCGCAAACCACATCTTAAAATTTATTCTACTGCGAGAAATACCTTGGTTGGCATTTTCTTACTGCATTGCCAGGTAAATTAAATCAAACTAACCTTACCTAACGATCATAATTACTCATTAACTTTAGTATGTACCAGAGGTTAGGTTAGGTTAGGTTAGCTCATTCTGCCTATTTTAAAAGAACTGCTTGATATTACAGTCACCTCAGTACAACATTACGAAACAGTGACACAATTAAAACATTTTATACATTATTATATTTCCATTGTATAATTCCACAGGTTGCATGTACAATTGTCCTTCCTCTCTGAATAGATATTTAGCCGTGAATTAAGTTAACTCTTTGTCAAGCTTTTTTTCCCTAAGCTTTCTAACCACATTTACATCAATGATAAAACAAAAACATAAATAATGATTAAAACAAAAATACACCAATCATCTCTAGCCATCACAAGTAATTTTCATAAATTTTTCAGAATGTGTTTAGCCATGCAGTAAATGGGTCACCCTAAGTCACCCTAGCTTATGTCACCTAAGGATTAACAACCCTAATGCTAACCTAACCCTTGACTCAAAATAGTATTAGGGAGGTTTTTTAGGTGAAATAAAGCTAGAGTGGAGAATTTCTTTAGTTCTCTATATAAAATTTTGTCTTCTACTATTCCCTCCCTCATCATCTTGCTCTAATTTCCTTCCCACTATGGCTCTAAGGGTGTTGTATTGTCTCGTCCCAAAATGAATCCCCCTGACATACTCCATTAGCTGATACAGACTACAGAGAACAGTCCTTAAAATGTAACAACAATATATGAAGTCAAATGAGGAAAATGGTTTAGGTGATGTCAAAATGAGATACGATTTTTAGTCTTTCAAATTCTAAAGTGGGTTTTGTTGGGTCTGATGAAGTGCTAATGGTGTATTAGTTGTGATTGTCATGTACTGTAACAGGAGGAGACAATATATAAGCCACGGTAGAGGGCAGTGTAATTCCCTAGAGTTATTTGGCCTTGAAAGTTAGCTGGCGAGGGAAGGTACTGTTTAAAAGGGACTCCTACCTGGCAGAGTTCTCCACTATTTCCCGAATCTTGCTCATCTTGGAAGAATCCTGAGACAGAATCTTCCACTGGGTATCTCCATTGGCGCCGGTACCATTGGTGTGGCACTCCAAACCTTGAGAATTCTGTAGTCCAGACGTAGAATCCGAGATGGTTCCACTACCACTGGACCCCACCGACACACCCTCACCCCTCATAGTGACCATATCAGCCGCCTCTATACCTCCTACACCAACTACATCCATAACATCGTGGTATAGAGACCTGTTAACGCCACAAATATCGCCGCGCGCCTAACACCACTACTGCACCTCCACCATCTTGAGCCACAATCAGCTGAAGCCACAATCAGCTGTGCCGTACAGCCGCGGCCCCGCACCAACTGTGGCGCACGACGTCCCTTAGCAGACAAAGAGATTTAAAAATGGTTGCCTAGATTTGTCTTTGCTTTTATATTGTCTATTATTATAGCCATTGTATCTCTTTCATATATAGATATAATAAGTAATATCTTAAACCTAAGGGTATCAAGGTACACGTGATTAATAACGCTACGTTTTTGACAGCGATATCTTGCGCCATGACACTGACAACTTAATTTTCGTAAGTATTTGCCAGTATTTATATCACTTAAATTTGTGTGGTTAATAAAACTACTATAATAATAATTATTGTGAAAGAAATTAATTCACAAAACAACAAAGAATAATGTTCCTTGTCATTTTGTACCAATGCAAAAATGAATGAGAAAAGTTTACCTTAAAAAATAGTGTAAGTTTATAAGTAATATTTCATGCTTGCATATATCTACAATAGTGGGTAGAAGTTAGAAAAAGAAATAAATATTTTTTTGATACAAATATTTTGATCCATGTCTAAACTAATATATATTGATCATAAATACATTTCCTAATTCTAAACCTATTCTTAATAATATATAATTATTATTATTATTTTTACTATTATTCCAAAAAGAATATTCCCTTTGATAATAGGGAAATATATTAAATTTTCACAAGTTCCATTAATAAAGAAGTTTAGCCTCGCGACTGCCTGGTGTGGTGGAGAGGTCGTGTTGCTCAGCCTCGCTATGGACTCACAATGTTTACACATGTTGCGGGTGGCGGCCAGGTTGAAATGATTCCGGTTATTTTATCTCCTCTCGTCCTGTGATCCAGTCCCATGCAGTTAGTGTACCTTTAAGCGTGGTATGATAATCGTTTCTGTTTATTCGTTTGAATGATATCATATATTTTTGCGTGTTAGCTGACTTAATAAGGTGTTGATAAAGGAACTCATTAAGGGCTCTCAGGACGTCACTGATGACTCGAGGCAGAAGAGCTACTCCACCACATAAATAGAATGTCATACAGGACAGCCAAGTCTTGTAGTTCTTACAAGTAAAGTAAATTGTGCATTCAGTGCAGAGAAGTCGTTAGAGCTTCTTATATTATTGTTTTTCATTGTTTTTTAGTCAGTGGTACGGGTATTTTGTTACAGTGGCACCAGCTTGGCTCAATACAGCAGTGAGAACAAGTGAATAGAATTAAACTTGGAGTAACAAACAGCTCACTCATAGAGGAGAAACAATGGCCTCTTCTGACCAACACTATCACCGTAGTCAAAAATGCCAGCCTCCTGTGCAAAGGGATGTGACTTTCATTCCTGTTTCAATGGTAAGTGATTAACGCCTCGAGTACGATGACTTAACACTGAGTGAGTACGAGGTCTTTCTACTCAAGGTTTAGGTACATATAATAGAGAGTGGCAGGAGCTCAGGAGAATTGGGTATTAAGGAAAAGGTTCAGGAGAGGGTTGATAGTTTTGTTTCATCTTTTTTTTATAAAATGTTTAGTGATGTTTGGTTCAGTTAATTTCACACATATCCAGTATAAGGGTCAAGCAAGACACCAGAAAACTGTACATAAGAAAATAATTTTTAATCTAAATAGGAGGGGCCTTGGTCACCGCTCTCTAACCTAACTGCTCCAAGCTGGCCACAGTATTATGTGGTTGATGATGGAGCAGCTTTTCAGATCACTACACCTGAGTTCAGGCTCCTGTGCTATTGCCAGCCTTTGAAGCATTCACCCGGTACCCTCTGTATCGGCAGCACGGCAGGCCAAAAAATCCAGCAGAGACCAGGGGATGGGCACAGCTCTGGTTGACCCGGCTGTCATCATGCATGATGAAGCAAAATTTTAGGGCCTGATGCTGGAAACAACTGCAAGGTCAGGGTCATGAACTCCCTGAGGTTATCAAAGGTAAAGGGTGAAATGGATTCATGAACTGACAAATGAAACTCTACTGTATAGTTGACTGTAGCCTTCAGTTCACTGCTACCTGTCATCAGCGTCTTGGCTGTGTTGACATTTTTGATCATTGAGCGAGGGTTCATGTTTCTGGTGACTTACCTTCTAATCAAACTAGTTTTCCACTCTAGTTCCTTGCAGAAAACCCTCTACATATAGCTAAGGCATCTTCTTTGGTCATCAGTATTGTTGTATTTGATTACATAAGACTTTAAAATTGCCCCTCTGATACCACTTTCTCACAAAATAACATGCAACTCTACTAAGTCAAAATTAAAACAACCCTGAATTTCCTCTTAGAATGCATTGCAGTAAACAACCAATGACAAAGCTAAGCTCAGGCCCTATTAATGATAATATTTAAAATACATGATAATAATATTTGTTCAATAAAATCTTGTTTATTTTTTTCAGGATAGTGGCAGTGATGGGGGCTGTGGTGAGGTCCCAGAGGAATATGTTCTGCTGCAGATGGATCAAGAACTGGACCAGAGGCTGAACCGTCTCTGTATGCTGAGGACTGGAATGACACCCTCAAACACACCATGGGTAAATTACCATTGGTCATGCTCAACAAAATACATATTAATAATTATTGTTGCAGGCATCTCTGCTAACAGTGAACATACTAGTCAAGTTAATTTCAAAGTATTGTATTTTCATTTCTCAGAACACATGTCAGAGGTGAACACTGCTGGTGTTCTTCTATCTTATCCTTACCGACTATTGTTGTCCTCTCCACTTACCAGAGGAAACACAAGAGCAGTCACCACCAGCCTCTATACATGAGAGTACTGTCTAATGCCAAAAAATAATGCTTAGAATTGTTTGGATAAGCTTTTCTCAGTCATTAGAGACAGTTTGAGGATACAAATAAATACTTTTCATAAAGAATTGTTTTCATTGCTGGGCAGATATTTGAAACAAGTCCACACCCATCCAAAAGTATCTGTGCACATTGGGTTCAATGCTTTCTTAAAGGATCAATACACCTATGCCACAACCTGAACCACGCTACACATAGTTTACAAAATTAATATACCGGTATTTTCTTCTGAGTGTGCATATGATGATAATACTGACTATGGATGAAACAGCAAATGTTGCTAGCAAGCGATATACTGTATGAAATTTTGCAGTATCCATCGTCTGTGATATCAGATTGTTTTGAATCAAATTGTACACAAATACTCTTTTGATCTTTGCACCCAAATAAGTACTCTTCCTCAATTCCATGGGTGACTTAGGCATGTTGTGGACGAAGGCTCTGTCTCCTTATGTTCAGATTATCACCTTGTTTTCTGGTGCTGCTGTAATGATAGTATTTGGGGATCACTGGAAGATTAGCCTCCCTTAGGTTATTTCACTTGATTAAACACCCTCATTCTTCCTTTGGGGGTTTAGATTAAAATATGTAAGATTAGGTTGGTGTTAGGGTGGTTAAATCTTCAGGTGAAATAAGCTGGGTGGGAGTAATGTTCAGGTGAAATAAGCTGGGGGCTAATCTGCAGATGCTAGTTTTCTCAAAGAATTCATCATCCATGCTCTTCATATTTCTGATGGTTCTTCATTCTTTATACATCAGTTGAGGACCTTTACTTACACAGTGTTTTAATGAAGATATATAAGAAGTCATTTTCTTTTGTGTATAGTGTCTGTTAGTCATTTTTACTGTACTCTCAGTTTTCATGTTATTCTGACCATAAACTTACATTTGTTAAGCCAATCTTTGTATCTGCTTAACCATCATTGCAATTTTTAGGTATGTTACTCAATTATGTCTTGATAAACTGGGTGGCTGAATGACAACTCTTTTTGGCCAACCTGTACTAATGCACCACAGATCAAATGTTTTTTATTGTCACACACACACACACACACACACACACACACACACGCATATGCACATCCACACATGTACTATATACGTACATGTGCCTGCATACGTACACAATGACATCTATTCCATATTTATATAGGGCAAATCAAGGTAGAAAGAGACCTCAAAGAAAGAACACAGAAAATTATAAGGGGGAGGAGGGGGAGTGGTACATGACCTGTGTAAAATGTGACGGGAAAAGGAAATGACAGCAAGTAGAAATACCCAGATACACCTGTATACGGTACTAGTTAATATCCACAACATGTAGATACCATATGTGAAGTTATCAGTCACATTTTAATATATCATTTATGTTTTCAGGTGACAGGACCCAGCACAAGACCAAGATCTGCCCCTCAAGCATCAGATGGCCAGCAAAGGAGTCTCCCACATAACACAAATACAGATTTTAGCGGTACCAGTTCCAGCAACGTTTCTGATAGAGTACAAAATGTAGTTGTAAATAACAGTAATCAGAATGTAATGGTTAGTAAACGTCGTGATACAGATGACTATATGAGAGGTCTTGGAGCCCAGACAAGTGTTAAGGTCAATGAAGATGTTGATAAGAGAAATAAGGAAGAATTGATGACTGGCAATCCTTCAGGTACGACATCAAATCAGACTATTGGAACAGGGGATATGTCTGATAAAAGTAATGTAGGTGAAGAAGAGGTTGATGAAGATGAAGAGAGTAATACTCGGGAGGAAGAAGCCATATTTGATGAGTTTCTCGACCATTCCACTCGGGTTCGGATCAACATGCTGACCAAGAAAGTATCTGCACTTACTGAGGCTCTCAAATTCGCTCAGGGAGAATGCAAGAGACTAGTGAGTTGCTTTGGAGTGAATATTTGTGGTGTGTTTTACTGTACTGTATATAATAAGATATGTTTGTGAAAGATCTTATAAATCAGTCTTAACCCAGAATTTTATAACGTCTTTGGAAAGCTTTAGGAAATAGCAGAAATGTACATACCCAGTAATGTGTAGCCAGACCTCACTTAACCCACTGTCTATTTACTAAAGCATTGTATATTCTTATGTAATATCCTATACTAAATGAATTTGGGGAGATAAAGAAGTTTGAAATATCTTGATAAAATCCAAACAGTTTAAGCCAATGGTGACGAAGTGCTGGATCACCTGAAGAATCTCCAATCAGTTTATTTCACCTAAAGATTACAGTCACAACCCTAACACTATTTGGGAGGATTAGGTGAGGTTAACATTAATGTGGTTAATCTTTAAAGTGAAATAATCTGGGGTGGAGATTCTTCAGGTGTGCCAAGATGCCTTAAGCTGAAAAAGTGAAGTATATAAATGAATACTCTGCTGTATACTATTGTGTGTGATTAGTTATTCATTTATTTATTTTTCATAGAAGCCGTTGGTAGTAAATCTTTGTATGCAATTTATCAGGAGGTACTTGGAGGGTTATTAAGAATGGTGTAATAAATGAAGGTACGGAGATGGTTGTATCCAGCACTCGGGAAAACTATCATCTTGTGGCTAGAATAGTGGAAATAACACTTGGAATATAGACATAATTTTATACCTATTCTTGTTTGTCTTATCCACGGCATCCTTCACCATTTGTCAAGTTCTCGTTAATCTTGTTTCAGTGTTTTTATTATTACAATTTACAGTGATTATATATATATATATAGGATAAATATATAGATAGATGGTGTATTATGTACAGTAGCTCAAAGAGAAAGGTGAAGTGGTAGTGGGTGAGTGTTAAGAGGCTTGGTATCTTATCAGGGACAATTCCACTATTAACTTTTGAGAATTTCCTGTAGGATTAGAATTTGCTCAATGGATAGCAGTCTGGTTAGGTGGAAGGAAACATCACTGATTACCTCGGAGACATAAATTTCCTCCCTGCCATAAGAAACATTACTCTTATTTTAGTGGGGAAATAACGGTAATTACATCGAGATCACTTTCTAGTCATGTGCAAAACGAGAAGCGAGTGGAGCAGCCCAGGCCGCAGAGACGGAGAGACGCACCTTGAGTAAGCAGGTACACGTGCTGCAGCAGGAGACCAGCAAGCTCCAGAAATCCAACAAACATCTTCAGGAGAGAGTCAAGGAGCTCGGCGGGGAGTGTCAGGGTCTGCGTAAGGTTAGACGTGGCTGCCGTATCTTGGAGTAAATATTTTGTGTAGAATGACCAAAGCAGTTTTCTTCTTTTCCCTTTTTCTAGTTCTTTTTGGTTAATAGGATGATGTTTTTGCTCCCTTTCTATAGACATAAATGAGTTAACCTGTATGACATAGAATTTGTATATATTGTACTGTATTTATGAACAGTATATTTTTCCCAGGATAAACTTGTCCATTGGAGCTGACAGACATAAAGGTACTTAAAGCAAATATTACATACACCATCTTATACTGTAGTTCCCAAAATTATACAGTAATAAACATCTAATACAAATTTCAAAATGTTTAAAAGAAAAATATATACTATAACAGTTCTGCTAATATGTCTGGGGGGAAAAAGAAGAGCATCAGTTCAGCCTTTTATTTACTTCCCTCTTTTGTTCAGGAATTATCCAGCCGACAGCAGGGAGAGTGTGAGCGCCGCAGTGCCCAGTCGTCTCACCAAGCTCAGTTGACACGCTCGAGGGCAGATAACGCAACCCTCAGAGACCAGATGGCCATCCTCAAGACCAAGCATAAGGTATAACTCAAGGAAATATTCAGATAACTTGTGTGTGTGTACTGATTGTGAACAGACTAAGTTTCATCATAATCTTCATTTTCATCACCACCATCACCATCATTTTTCATCTACAATTACCACCACCACCACCACCATCAATGTTTCACGGCCATTTTCCACACCACATTACCCTTTTTCATCACAGGAGGAGGTAGATCAGCTGCGTTCCTCGGTAGCCAACAGCAATGCCAGGGTGAAGGAGCTGGAGAGACAACAGAGGAATTACTCGGCACTTGTCAAGAAGCAGGAGAAACTCATCACAATCCTGAATGAGCAGAAGGTAAAGTAGTACTGTGTGTGTGTGTTCTTCCTTCTACAGGTTGTAATAGTCCCCTCCAGTACATAATAGTCCCCTTCAGTTTATAATAGCATGTGTGGAATATTTGCTAGTAGTCATGTTAATAGTTAGTGAAGAAGGAAGCTTGTGTGTAATGTTTGTTAGTATTGTAGCCATGTTAAAGAATGAAGCTCTTGACATAATGGTGATTTCCGTCGTGCCAACAGAACAACATCGCCGCGGCCAAAACTGTGGTGGGTCTGGAGGAGAAGTTTCTGTCCGTCGTCTCACAGTTACAACCCCCGTAAACATCGCAAACCTAACCACATGCCGCATTGAGCCACATAGGAGTGAAATTCTCTGATGCGTGTAAGTGAAACAATACCATACATCGTTGACCCATAACATGTGATTTGTGAGAAATATGAGAAGAGGAGTTTGGTGTATATTTCTTAAGGTAGGTGTTCTCACTCTTAAGGACACCCAGTTCTAGGAAATATAAAAGGAACTCGGTTTTTTTGGGGGGGGGGAGCCAGTACCTCCTGTGTAATTGTATGCGACACACTTTTAGGTACCTCTAGTGATGCAGAAATGAACCAAGAATCATGTAGTGTATTTACAGTAGGTCTTTGATACTAGTATATGTACAGTATCTTCACATTTTTATAAGTGAATGTTTGTAATTTGTGCCATTTTTCCACAACTATTCATACCAGCTGGAGATTGAAATTATAATGCCGGTTGTTATAAGATAATAAGCCCGTAAAGGTCACATGTGGAGCCAAACATTCCCAGCTCGTGACCACACTAACGTCACCTTCACTCCCATTATGTGAGGCGGTGATACCAGAGTTGCAAACGCTTCCAGTGGTTACATTTTCACGAAGTTTTGGTGTAAAAATTATAATCAATTTCGACTTTAAATTGGTGTATTGTTTAGAAAAGTAATTACCTTCTGAAATTCTCCTTTAAAAAGTTATTAATGATTTTTGGTATTGAACGAATTAAGTTAGAAGATGACACCGCATCAATTATTTACTGTTGTCGTGGGTCTTTCTTAATATAGGTATGTATTTTGTGCACCGTATTTGTAGATGATGGTATGTGTTTGTTTCTTTGTGCATGTGCCAGGAAGTGTGTTTGTGCATGCCAAGTCAGGAAGACAGACAGGCAGAGGAGTAAACATTATAAACAAGCAGACAGGCACAAACACACTCATACCTTGGAAGGATAATGTACACAAGGGCTGGCGATCATTAAAGATTCATGCAGGTCGTAAGTCAGCACAAAATGTACCATCGCCTAGAGTAAAGAGACATTACAGTAATTACATTAAATATTAACCAGAAAAACAATAGAATATCATGAAGAATGGGCACTCAGGCTTATTTCACCTGATAAATGAACACCCAAATGCTAATCTAACCTAACATAACATTATATAACCTAACCTAACCCTCCCCTCCAGGTGATATAAGCCAGGGTGCCTAATCTTCATGTGATCTCAAGCACTATATTGCATACCTGTCCAGTGTTGACATGCCACACTGTACCCACCTCAGGTAATTGTGGGGGGGGTCTGGGGGTTGTCAGGGGTATAGTAGAAAGTCCTAGATAGACACTGCTTAATATAGGTGTGTTGGTGAGGTGGTCCACTGTTCTCAGCCAAGGGAGGTGGTGGTGCTGGTGGATGGACGCAGAAGGTAGGTAATAAGAGCCTTGTATTGGTCCTAAGCATATCAAGAGGGCCAGCTTTATAGGCATTACATAATAGTACCTGATTACACTCTGAAGGTCATGGGTCAGAGTTCAATGTCAAATATGCCCGAGTTATAGATTGGTAAATGAGGTTAAATATTATATTGATTTAATTCCTACTCTCACCCACCTAACAGATGACCCCTGCAGAGAAAACCCGAGAGATTCGAGAAAGCCTGCGCCTAGGTGGTGGCAGGTGGTACCCTAGGAAAGTGGCACCTGTGATATGGTTGGGTATGACGTTGGGGCTACTACCTTGGTGCCACGATGGTCACTGGTCCTTTGGTGTTGGATTCTTCTCTGCGGCTGGGTCCCTAATGGCGTCCACACTCTATTTGGCTATCTACTGGGGTGAGTGGAATGACGCGAGGAAGACCGACAGAAGGACTTTATACACAATATACTGTACCCATAAACTAAGACTGAGGCAGAATCAGATAAGATAAATCCTCGTAGACAAGAGTGAAAGACAGATGAACAGGCTCAGACTCTGCATTAGGGACAGGCAGACATCCCAGTAGACCAGAAATTATCCATCACTGAGACCCAGATAATATGACTTAAACCAAGAGGTGAAATGATGGGGACTGAAGCAGAGATGACTTTGGGTCTGAAGCTGAGGTGACATTTATGGACTGAAGCTGAGGTGACATTTATGGACTGAAGCTGAGGTGACATTTATGGACTGAAGCTTAGGTGACATTTATGGACTGAAGCTGAGGTGACCTAGGAACTGAAATCTAAACCCCTAAATATTGTTAACAGGTTCTCCACCTCTCTCTCACCTGCTAGGCTACGAAATGGAATACTTATCTACCACTGCATCTGTCATTGCGATGATATGTGACTTGTCTTGCTTCAAAATGATGGTTGTCGGAGCTGTCTTCACCCTCATCTGGTTCAGGTTAAAGGCCCAGGTAAAGTGTTCCACCTGCCTGTACAGTACTATGTCACCACTAGCTAGCTGTACCACCACACCTACATCACCACCAACCTCCACCCCTACACGCCTACTGTTAGCTAAGTTTGGGTGAAATTAGGTTAGATCATGAGAGTTAACGTATGGTGCGGGAGGATGGTGACCAAAACACAATCGGTAAAACAATGGCATAATATTTACAGCTGTATACAGGTTTTGGTGTCCAATAATTCCAGGATCTCTGGTACAAATCTTCCCAAATATTGTGAACATGAAAGACCACTGCTACCTCACTCATGAACTGCAGGCTATCAACTGCCACACACTCACCCGGCCAGGTCAGCTTCCCCTACTGTTAACACAAACAACTGTTTTCCCAAAGAACAAATACAAACTTAACAGGACATTATATTATACATGAATGCACTTCAAACAATATAAGGAGAACTAACCTCACTACTGACATTACATAGAAATCTGGTTAAATACACAATAAAACAATCATTTGAACCATCCCATTACTGAGACCATAAACTCTTTGTTATCCCAAAATTCCCGGCCTGAACCAACACCAGTAAACACGACCTTTTAACTCACAATTTAAATATTTATATTGGTCACTAAAGGGATTAGGATATTCTGACTACATATCACAGACATTTAACAGGTAAACTTCAAAGCAGCAGTGGCACAGGATATACAGCAACTTATATACTGTACTGTGATATTATTTTAAAAAAGTCTCACCATTTCTGTTCTTTACAGGATGTGCACCGCCTCCTAGCAGCCTGTAAGGAGCTGGAGGTACGGCAGAAAGTGGGCAGGAAAATGTTCTTCTGGCCACCGCTGCTCTTGGTGCTCATACTTACGGAAGCAGTGCTCATCTCAACGTGGTACATGGAAGATCTTACTTTTGTCTCGGCTCCACGCTGGGTTGTGGTAGGTCTTGTGAAACTTGTCGCATGCATAACTTGGGTATAAGATGATAGTGCTGTATAAAGCTTATTTGATACATGCATGCTTGAAAACTACCATTGTTGCTGGTGATGGTCCAGTTTCTGCCTCACACGGTGCATTGTATATCAAATAGCTGCACTCAGACTACTATTGCAGGTTCACAATCCCTTATCCAAAACCCTTGGGGCCAGATGTGTTTCGGAGTTTTTGATTACAGTAGTACGGTAGCAAACACATTAATATTCGTGCAGCCAAACTTCTGAATATTCACAATCACCATCATTGTTCAGTTCTTCATGATATATTATATCTTGTTTCATGACCAACAAACCAGACAGTGGCATATGTTCACTTCTTCGTTGTCGAATCCACTCAATCATCACACGGTCAAGATCTTCATTTTTTGCCCTAAGCAATGTTTTCCTATTTTTCATTAGTTTATGGTCATCACTGTCAGTGTAAAACTTCAACAACTTGTCCTTCTGTTTCTTTAAGTCATATACAGTGGTGGTTCCCTCACCATATTCTTCAGTAAGACGCCACACAGGTACACCACGATCAACCTTCTGTAATAACTCCACTTTCTGTGCTATTGATAATGAAAGATGCTTCCTTTTCTTCTTACTGTTACCCATAGGGGTATCTGAAGCTCTTTTTGACATTTTCACAGTGAAATTGAACACAAAATCACAAAAATACCAGAGAGCAGCAGACACACGTGTGACTGGTAGCAGCGCTGAGACACAACTGATGACTCACACCTGCGTGGGTCAAGCTTCGGCGGTGTTGGGTCATGTTTGGCGTCTCGGGGTATGTCGTGCACACGAGCGATGCTCCTTGGAAAACTTTCGGATTTCGGAATTGTGGACCTAAATTACCTTCCTTGTGTGTCATGCAGGTAGTGGTTATGCCCATTCACGCCATCAATAGGACGACTGCCGTCTTCCCAACCCTGCTGTATATAGGGGTGACCGACGTACTAAAGGACTATGCAGCTTATCTGGGTGGCAGGCTGGAGACTGCATACAGATCTAGGGACTTGGCTAGGACAGGAAGCAGAACCACGATGAGGCACACAGGCTTGATCAAGATGACAAGGGAAAATGATTGTGGCACTTCTGACGGCCATCTTGATGTTGTAGTGGATGAGGCTGCCCAAGAATTGCACCAGCTCCTCAACCTGCACCACCAACTGGACAAGGTGAATCATTAGTCTCTATATTGGTCTCATCTCGGATTCCCATCATTAAGAATTGTTTGATTATTAAATAATCACGTGGTCCACCTACAGTAGAGAGGCATCTGTCTATTTTTTTTTTCTGCTCATCAGGTGTCCACAAAATTACTATATGTACCCATTAGATTACAAAGAAGTTTCCATGTTAAACGTTTCAGCATTTCACACTTACTGTATGTAACTGTAATAACTTTACGTCTGAACACTGCTTTAACGTTATTCTTGGCTGATTATGAACTGGTTCTGGTGCAGTGGTGTACAGTACTGCACAACACAGATCATATGTAAAAATAACAGTGAGAGAGTTAACAAGTTTGTACAATGCCAGCAGACAATGAACTAAGAGTGTCATATTGCAAGAGTTTGAGGAGATAGGCTGTGAGATACATCAGCCAGTCATAGACATCCCCTGCAGTCTCATGACAGTAGTGGCCAATCATAGCTCATGAGCACTCTGAGCCTACCCACCCATGCGCCCGGCGCACGTCCCCGCATCAGAAATATGTTTGGTTTCCCGGAATGGAGAAAATTTTCCTGGAATTTCTTGAAATGCAAAAAATAAATTTTTAAAATTCCTGTTATTGGAGAATCACAGGTTCCGGCTAATGGAGAGATTACTGTTATTGTATAAATTATGGTGGTTCGACTCTGGACTTTTCACAGTTATTGTTCACCAGTAACCACATTCATTAACAGTAAAGGCTTAGGTACATCAACCACTAGTGTTTTATTTCTTATAGTTTGCCATACAAATATAATTCACAAAACAGTGGCTTCTATTCAGTGGTTGTATAGTGTGTGCATTATCACTGTTATGGTAAACCTAAAACTATGTTTATCAAGTGGGAGAGATGTGTATTTTTAGCTTGTCAGTGACGAACAAAAATTTAATTTAATTCATTGGTGTTTAGTTATTTGACTTAGTATTGTTTATTACCCCCAGGTGGTGAGCATCCCACTGCTGGTCTCCTTAATGGGCTTAGCAATATCAATTGTGGGAGCAGCCTTCTTCTTCTCCGAGGCAGCATCTTTCTGCGAAATATTGACATTGATGATGACGATGATGTTGACAATCACCTTGCTCTATGTTCAGGGTTACATAGGCGATGCCTTCCACCAGCAGGTACAGTGAGTGACCTTGTGTTGATTGATATTAAAGAGGGAAAATAGTCAGCTTAGTGTCAAGTATCTCCAGTCGCTGTATTGGTCAAGTCTTAGTATAAATTTCAACTCTTTGCCTCCCAACTTTATGATATTAAATAACTTTCATCTTTTAAGTTGGGTATTTTAGAAATGGTCTTTATAAGTCTTGAAATGTGTTACACCATACATGATCTTGTGTTGCCGTGACAGTGTTTACTCCCGGTGTTGTTTTATTCAGTTGTTGAATGTCCATCATGTGGTGCGTCAGCTGCTGAACACCGGACTCTCGTCTCACACTGATGCTGCTCAGGACTTCTTGGTCTCACGGGTGTGTAGAATTACTGTATTCTTTTTCACTGACAAATAAAAGCTTGTTATATGTCTTCACAACTCCTCGAACCTCCACATCCTATGAACACAGCCAGTCACATCACCTCTATCTGTTCTCTCACATACACACTACAGTAAATTCTCAACATATACAGGAGTTTGTGGGGGTTAATGTTTGTTGCTGGGAGTTTCTGTGGCATAGGGCCTTTACATCCCCTTTACTCCTAGAAAAAATACAACTACAGTGTACTAACTACTCATACTACTATATGCTACTTTTATTACTATTACTACTACTGCTATTATTATTTTGTTAGGGTCATTACTGCTTTTTCTTTTCTGAATAAATTCCAGAACCTTTATGACCATTGCCAGTGTTATTTTATGGTATACTGTATTGTACTGTACTTGTGTTGCAGGTTAAGCAGCTGAGTGATGAAGCCGGGGACCCTCTAGAAATGACCATTGGTGGACTCTACACACTTTCTGGCTCCAACTTCTTGCCTGTATGTATTATTAAAAGCTTAAATATTATTATGGCTTGTTTTTTAGTCTTACAAAATCCCAATGTGCGTACACTCACTCCAAAGGGTATCTTTATGGAGGGGTCCGATGGATTTTAAAATGAACACCGCAATTCCTGTTGTCTCGGTAGGGTTGACAAAATCCTTCGTGCGTAAAGATACTTTTTGGAGCTAGTACACCATAGTGGGCGGAGTCTTGAAGGGTCAATTATTTGCTTTTGGGGGCCACTAATTATATGTTTTAGTTCCTCCAGTATTACCATAATGTTAGTGAGTTGTGTGTTTCATCCTTACAAGAGCCTTGAAGTCCACTAGCCTAAATATTCCTTAATTACTTGTACCGTACATTGTGGATTGAATTTATAATAATTATTTTTATGGTTATGTTGTGGAGGGAGTTTTAGGTGGATAGTTGTCAATAAAACTGAGATAGTACAGTAGTTACTTTACTGTGAGAATCTAGGCTACATAAATATTGTAATACCATTTTGATCCTTTGAGATGTCAGAAACACTCGATAACGTTCGGAATTCACATTATAATTTCCATATCGTATCTGACTAAAGCTAGGATTCCATTCACACATTAGCACCAAAAATAGATCACATTGAAATATACAGTTGTTTCCACTGGCACTGTTGCGTCTGCGTTATGCATTTGCAGTACAGTACATGCCAATCGCTCCCTATAGCGATTAAATGCAACCGCATGGAAACGGACTTGAGAATCCCACACCGATGTCACTATCCCTGTGTTTGCTCTCCTCACCCAGCAAAATGCCTCAAGTAAAAAACTAGTTTTCTATCGAGGAGACTGAGAAGTTGATTCCACTCAGAATATATCCCAACCCATTTTTGTAATGCATTTAAAAATCTTTATATGAAGGTTCATGATCTCAGTAAAAGGTTCACTGGAATCCTAATTTTTGTGTCACTTACTATTTATCTACGGTTCCTATTACTGTATTTCCTATTTATAAGCATGACTCAATTTCTACATATTGCAAGTCGCTGCCTAGAGCAAATGATTTCTCTATTCCTATCTTGTTTCACCAAATCCTCCTCGACCAGGGAAAGAACATATGTGAACTGTTGTCTGCTCAGACGAAAATATTCTTTGAATTTTCTTCATCCAAGCTTAGGTCTTTTACCAGAGTATTGTAGGCTCCATAATTGGTCCAATTCAGCAGCAATCTATGTTTCCTTGTCCATTTTTTCCTTTGATTTATGCTTGATCTTATACAAACCAAGAAGGTTTAATAGCAAATCATCCTGTTCATATAAATAGCGTCGTAGCAAGTGATGCACTAGACGACATCTTTCCTGTCCTGTTCCCGCTAGAAAGACCACTGCATGCATATTATAACAGGGGTGTCCGTTTTCAGGGCAATTTAATGCAAATGCATACTGCAAACATATACTATATGGAATCCTAGCTTATTGGTGGTAGATAGCAGTCTCTCGAGAGTGTGGGGGTGACTGGAGACAAGATGCCACCACGAGTTTCAGAGAATATTGTAGTTTACGACATAAGAATAGACGTTTTATAAGGGTGCAGGAGTTTCATACTGTTTCACTCAGGGGGATGAAGCTCAGAGTGCGAGATTTCGATCATTGCGTCCAAAGGATTCAGTACCAGTATAGATGTATTTTCATTTCTTTTGGCAGATTGTTGGAGCAGTTGTGTCTAACTTGGTGATTCTTCTTCAGTTTTATTTACCTTGTTCAAACTCTCATGGTTCACCTTAGCTGATGACTTCTCTCCTTCATGTTCCTGGATCATCAGGTGAGACAAGTACTGTAAATGCCATTTTTGACACATAGGCCCGAGAATATGGTCTTCTTTACTGTTTTCTCTTTAGTACAGACACACATCAGCTATCAGTAGATGAAAGTACAGTAATGTCAGGCACCTTGAATACATTTCATTTTCAGTTTGTGAAGTACAGTAAACCCTTGCTGTTTCCGAGGGTTAGGTTCCAAGGAATGGCACGAATTGACAAAATCGTGAATAGCAACTTATACTACCCAAATGCACACCTCTACTGTGTATGAAAAACTTAGTCAGCAATACTACTTACCTGTGTATGTGGAAGTCTGGAGCTTGATGAAGTGGTACTGAAGCAT
Source organism: Homarus americanus (assembly GCF_018991925.1). Lineage (NCBI taxonomy): Eukaryota > Metazoa > Arthropoda > Malacostraca > Decapoda > Nephropidae > Homarus > Homarus americanus. The sequence continues at coordinate 9,294,278 of NW_024732780.1, forward strand.
AGGGAGGTCAATCATCAGGATCACTGTTGAAAGAGGGTGATGCAGAGTGGTTGGTGGAGAGGTGGGTGATGGAAGCAGCTGACCGAATGAGGGAGACGAATCAGCTGACCGAGTGAGGGAGACGAATCAGCTGAATGAGTGGCTGGTGATTTCTTGAAGAACATAGTGATTGGTTGTCGTTTCCTCTTGGATTTGAGGTCTTTTAACATTTGCTGGTAGGGAACCAATGCCTTGTTGATTTCTCGGACCAAACAACCGACCAGCTGCGGCAGCATTCATCCCCCCCCCCCTTTAACTTGTTTAATACGTAATTCAACTTTCTTTGTCAGGGTCATCACTGACTTCTGCCTTTTACGATTCACTCTACTAGCCAGTCTTTTAAGGGCCATTTTCACATAGAAATACTAAAGTTTTGAGAATACAACACTAGAGATGCTGCAGATGTGTGGGACAACTCATTGCTGTGAGGGAGAGGCTCACAAGCTAGCCACCATCTGTTTTCCGCAAATCATCGAAATTGTGAATCGCAAGAGGGTCTACTTTAGTTATTAATGGATTTTACTGATTTACAACATTTATTTAGCTTCATAGCAATAATGATTCCATATATAAAATTACATACAAAATTATACAGAAAGTATAAACATGTAAATCATTCACACAGTATTTTAGTCACCAAGGTTTTGAGGAGTGTCACAACAAATATGAATACAATTTAAGAAACATCTGATTACTTTAACTTTACTCCTTCTGTTATATTTACAAGTACATGGAGGTATGGTTTACCGTCTCATAATTATACACATTCAGAATGTGACACAGAGTTCATTACAGCAATGCCTCAACTATCCAGTTTCCTTAACCAGGAACTTGGCTGTTGTTGTCAGTCCAAATGTAGAGCCATCTTGTATTAAATCAAGTAGAATTTGTACATATAGGATTCACATCTCGTGATATCTTACATGCCTTTTATCAGCCAAGACCGAGTTTTGAAGAAAAAAAATCAACGAATAATGCAGGCAGTTGTATCACGTGTCAAAGTTAGGTATGATGTCGTATCACGAATGTTACAGTAACTATTATGGACTATGATTAACTGGTCCTCTACAATTGAGGCATTGGTGCGTCCTGACGACACTCAAGAACTCGTACTTTCTACACAGATCTTGGTATACAGAGTCAAACCTCATCCATTCTGCCTTGTTCTTACATAAGGTATTAACTCCTTAGTATTTTTTTTATTATATTATGGCATTAATTAGTTTTTTAAAATGATAAATGTGCAAAAGTCTTAGTTATTACATGCAACTTATTAATTTAAAATTTATTGGTACAAATAATACATATATTAGATGAAACTTGTAACTTCATTGTGTTAGTGGGGCAGAGATTTGATGGGAAAGTTTCATGGCCAGGCAGACCTATATAAAATATAATTATTGTGCTTATATTATGTTTATAGTTTTAGAAGCTTGTACATTTTGTTCATAAGAACACATAAGCAGGTACTATATAATGTATATATTCTTTCATACTACTAATACTGATATATGTAAATACAATAATTAAAAGCACAGTGTATAATTATATACTGTATACTTAAACTGCACAGTTTATATATGATTAAAAAATTTAACATGGTAATTCACCAAGAAATATGGAACCATTTATTATCACTTATAATATTTTGGCTTTCCAAGGTCAGAAAAGATGAGGTTAGACAGACTGTGATATCACAAAGGCAACAGAACTGAAGCTGTGAATTAAAGCATCTTACCCTACATGTGTAGTAACATTCTGCAGCATCAGCTGTTCTTGAAAAGAAGTTTGTACAACTGAAAACAGAATAGACACTTCATCTACAGCATATAGTTCATCATATATTGTTTAACAATACTATTTTATCACATGAATGCATTATAGTTGTGTGACGATTATTCCAATAATAACTATTTTGTTGACTTGCAAGTTGGCACCTCCTCAGAAGAACAGCCAACACAGCAAGACTCTAATAAGCATCTATAAGTATGTATATCTCTCTGTGGTCTATATGCTTATAATGTACCATGATGAGTCCAGTTGTTTGAAAAAATCTATGTTTCCCAAAACAACCAGATAATAATATAAATATCTTATGTGTTATGGAATGAGAAAAGAACTTTGTTCAAGCTTTACTATGTATAACAAGTCTTTAATTTATATCTGGTCTAAGTGACCTATGTACTGTACTGTGCTGTACTGTCTACAAAGGATTCATATGGGTAAGATCATCATCCCTTTAGTACTCCAAATTCCAGTTCATCAGTACTGTACTTTACTAAATTTATAGAGACAAATTTAATACTGTATATTGAGTCTTCTCAATATACAGTATTAAACCAAACCAAGTATTAAACAGTTGGCTTACACAAAGTTTTAGATAAACTGGTAATTAGTAACTAACATAACTAAACTTTATGATGAAACATTTCTCCTTGGATAATAAAGATTTCTGTCTTCTGAATCATGAGAGCTGAAGACTTGGAGACTTTCTTTTTGAGTATATGACATTGAGAACTGTAATCCAATACTACATCAGGGGCTGTGCTGTAAAACAATGAGAGAACAATCAAACAACTCCTCTTCATGGTGGTTTGTCTACTAATGTACGCAGTGTGATGTCAGTGTGGGGGGTGATGGAGCCTCACTGCAGAGTAGAGCAAAGTTTCAGCCTGATCAAACAGTAGACTGAGCCAGGTATCAGACTGGTTCAGATGTTGGACTAAATCAGATACCAGACTGAGGCAAGTACAGTATCAGATTTGGCTAAATGTCAGATAGATCCACATACCAGAATAATATAGATATCAGACTGAGGCCAAGTATTAGACTGATATAGGCACAGTACTGTATCAGACTGAAGTGCCACAATGGAGTGAGACTCTTTTAGTACCCTGGCTGTCTCATAAGGAACACCCACACATCACCTGTCACTAGCTCACCTACATGTCTGTAATGAAACACTACAACTGTATAAATGCATTATTTGGTAATTGTCGTAGCAAAATGAGAAATTATAAAAATATCACAGAAATTCACAAATACTTTGTTCCAGAATTAAAATATATGTTTAGAATTACTCTTAAAAATTTAAGCATACCAAAAATTTGATATCTTCTAAACTTATGATAAATATTTAAGGATTTTGCTAAAATCAGTCGATTACAATAAAATGCCGAGCAAAACACGATGCAGTTGTCTATACTTTACATCATCATAATTTTTTTAGATATACAGAAGTCAACTTCATAAATATCTTTTATCAGATTAAAATTTTTAGTGTCAAAAGAAAATGAATCATTGATTCGTTGGTCTGTCAGACAACAAATCAACAGAACCCTGATATTAGTTGTCAGGTGTTGAGTCATTTACTATTGAAGTTTACACTCTGAAAGCTGTGTTGGCAGTGGGATGAGACACTAACAGTAATCACCAATATGGCTCACATTTCTTGACCTTATCACCTGAAAATACTTGAAAGTTAATCATACAATATCCCAGTGATTCAGCAGAAACTGTACTCCCTGTGTAGTTCCTCCAGATCTTGGGAATGTCATTTTAACTCGTGTCAATGAATTTATCAAAATCATCAATATATTTCTGGAAACCAAATTGTGAATACAAACACACACCTGATTTATCAAGTCAATTCATTTAAAATAATCAACTTTTAGGGGTTTAATTTATCATAGGGAAATGGTGAACTGTTATTCCTTACCCTACCCTGCAACATAGGTGTATACTCAAGCCAATAATACACCATTACAGACCATTCAGTATTACCAACATATACACCCAAGGACACATCTCTTACTCACGTTTTGTCTTGTGCACTGAATTAATAGGAACTCTATTAAAGTTGTTGATGTATGTAACAAGATAAGCTAAGCATGAGAGTTCTACAGGGCTGTGTGTGTCAGGTTGTTAGTATTATTGTAAAGAAAGTTTACTAATTAACCTGGGAGGTTCTGGAATACCAAGTTAAAGACAGTACAACAACAGTGCTACAGAAATGAGTTAATTTACTTTGGTCTGAGCTCTCCTCCCATAAAATTGCTCTCACAAACTCCAGCAACAGTAAAACTAGCCGGCAGTGATTTGGTGTGATTAAGCAATTACATGCCTAAACAGGTGTGTCAATAAGGCTATATTTACATTACTTTACTCATAGTAAAGTATTAAAAAAATTTCCAAAAAATAAAATGCTTCACAATCACTTAGGCGTATTTATGAGACCCAATAATTCTCTCTCGCTCTCTTTCACGCGATCCAGAACTAAAAGAGTGTTTCTTTTTCCGTCTCATTTTGTCAATGTCCTTGCCAAAGACGTCCCCAGAACGAAGAGCCGAGATGAGGTCGTCAAAATCATTTTCATTCTCGCCGCCAGAGCTACTGTCTCCAGCAGCAGGTTGACCATTGTTATTGACTCTTGCGCTGCGTTCCCTCGCCCGCTTCTCTCGCTCAACCTCACGACGCTGCAGACAGAGCGGGATAATTAGTGAATATGTAAACCAAATACAGTATAACTGGCATTAAAGGCGCTAAACAAAATGACCTACATGTTTACTTGAAGGAAGGCCATTATTCACCCAGGGACATACAGACATGTACAAATAGCCATGTGTATATACACTGTATGTGCCAATGCTCACTTATGCTTATAAATTAGAGACTCACAGGAGGAAAGTCATAACTGCATGTACACAAATGACACACACTGAAACATTAACAGATATTCCTGTACATGTGTCTGCCTCCTAAACACACACACACAGTATAGTCAAGTCAAAGTTGTCAGATTCTTGACTGTAAAACTATTATAGTAATAAAATGTTATCATGCCTCAATATTCACTAGACAATTTTTAGGTACTATTGATACTTTATACAGTAAACTTTTTTTTTTTAAGAATTCTAGTTATATATTTTAAAGCACTAAGAAACCCTGTAATGTATGATCTTGTGGTCAGCTCCTTGTTTTGATAAATATTTACAATTAATTTCCATTTTTAAGGATAATTTTCATAAAACCTTACAGATGTACGTTTAATTACCAAAAACCTGCACTTCTGGAACACCTGATGACTGGACTGGGGATTCTCAGGCAATTATGTTCTGATTAAACTAACACTGGGGTAGCAACGCAGGAGCGAACATAATGTAAGATAAGGCTGTTGTACTGGGGGGGGGGGGTTGATGAGCTCTTATGTGGTGTTTAGAGATTTGAAATTGCTCAGCTTAATAGTACACACCTCAGTCAACCTTTCTAACACAATGACTGGGCAGCAAGTATGTCATGTTTCAAGAAAATTTGCTACCTTGTGAAAGAGCTTTTAAAATACTGGGCGACAAAGATTTTTCAAGTCTTGAATGGGCGAGAGGGGAAGGGCAGGGGCCAGTTACTGGATGTGTTGCTATTTTAGGGCATAACTAAGACACACACTGCACCAGGGTCCACCACTGTTAAACATGGTGATGGGATAACATGAGTCAGCTCATGCCACACCATCCAGAATTCCACCAAAACTAAAATTTTTAAATGTAAAAAATTCTTTGTTTGTGGGACGTCAGTCTTGTATTACATGTTCTCTGTAGTAACTTGGTTGTGTATATAACTTAATCTTTTATATTTGTAATGACCCTGCTGGTATAAGGTACATGTATAAAATTACACACAATCACTTTGTATATGTCAACTGTGCTCATATATTAGTTTGACCAGTGATGTGTTGTGTATGTAGTGTATAGTAAACTGTATGTGATATTTGTAAGGAGGTTCAGTATAACAGCTGTGCATCTTTGAGTTAAACACATCAAATTTTGAAGCATGATACACTTCTGAGTGCCGTTGATGAGGAGCTTGAAGAAAGATCTCTAAGTGCAACTGACTTTAAATCAAGGGTGGAAGACTGATTTTGGAAGGAAGTTACAGTCCAGTGATGTTAATATTTTGGCCCCTCAAATATATCGCCCACTGGTTTACTTGTATAGTCGTGTGTAAACCATTTAGTAACGTTATATACCAGTGAACACATTTACACCACTAATAATACTCAAGGGTGTATAGTAGACTAAAAGATACTGTACATATGCAGTAAATCAATCTTGTCACATCATTTACCTGCCTCTTACAGCTCTAGCATGTGAGGTAACAGTGTACTGAGTGGGTGGAGTATACAGACATGATAAAAGCTTCATATCATCAGAATTCCCATTGGTTCAGGTCATCCCATGCAAGAATTAGTCCAGTAATGAAATGTACTACTGTAATATTTTATATCTTTAGATAGTTTGTTTTAATAACTGGAATACATTAATATAATTTATACTATAAATTTCTTGACATATTTAACTACTTTTCCCCAGGACTTAAGGTGTCATGACAACAATAATTATGAATTATACTCAAGAAAAATATGCTCATTGTCCCCTCCCATCTCAAGTAATGGAAAATATTAATTCACAATTGTCTGGCTTGCTAACATAAATACTGGAGCAATAGGAATAAAGTACCATGATAAATTACAGTGTTTCTCTTTTGTCTGTCAATATTATCTTTGCCTTTTTCCCATTAGTACTGGAGTGACACAACATTCAGTCCCTTATTACTCATCTTAGTCATAAATGTTTATCTATTGACCAATCATAATCCTATTTACTATATCCGTCAGCCAATGATAACTCAATGATATCATCCATTAACAGATACTCTCCTATTGGCTATCCATCGATTATGTTTTATATTTATTGATCAACCAATCATATTGTTTCCTCATTCACCAGTTACAATGTATTTACTTGTCTATGTACCAGTCACATCGTATTTCTCTCTCAGCCAATCATATCCTATTTACTAATCTGTCGACCAACCACATGCTACTTAATTCTCTAAATCAAGCATGGGCAACCTTTTTGTCAGTCATGGGCCGCATTACAATTGAAGTATTTTTCTGCGGGCCAACCCACCAAAATTTATATCCCACCTAACCCAAAAGTAAAGTTAATAATGTATTAGCTCGGACAGTGAAGCAGTTGATCGTCACCTCTACGGAACAATATTTTCAGTTTACAATCACAGTCTTTCCTATTTATGAAACAAATCCATCATAATAATTTTTTAAGTAATACATTAATGTTTCTTGGAATTTAACAGAAGATGAGTGAAGCAGTTTATGAATACAGTATTCTGGACATACTTAATTAGTTAAACCCTGTGTGACCACTGCCCGTGACCACTGCCCGTGACCACTGCCCGTGACCACTGCCCATGACCCCACTCTGCCACAAAGCAGCTATATAACCCATCAAACAGACTGCGCCAAACTTGACCCATAAACTCACACAAATTAAAAAGTTTATATTGTTGACTATATATTTTTATTTCATGGTTAGATTTTCATAGTTACTTACTCTTAGGTGATGAAACACTAACAAATTGTGTGTGAAGATTATTCTTTTAATAAATATTGCTTTACTCACCATAAACTGAACCATGGACCACATTAAACTGAATTTATCAATCACTCAACGGGCCGCACAAACACATGGTCCGGGTTGCCCATGCCTGCTCTAGACCAATCAGACTCAATTTTCTTATCAATCAACATAAACCTATTCACTTGCCTATTAACCAATTGGATCCTATTTCCTTGTCTGCTGATCAATTTCACTCCACACCCAATTAAATGCCTATTACAGTGCACCTTTCAACCAGTTACAGCCCACATTAATTTTATCTATCCAGACATAATTTCTAGCTACAAAGATGTAGGATCAATACTTACACACCAAAAATAATGGAGTGAGTGTATACCATGATCAAGACCAAGTTATAATGTACAGTCACCGACAAAACTCCTGTCCCCTCTCCTTCCGAACCCTGAGATTCAGACTCCTGAATCTGTAGCATTTATGAATAGAATAAGGATTCAGTGTCTACTGCTTCGGGTTCACGAGTTTGATTCTTGGGGTTTAGAACAGCAGGAGAGGCGACAGGGCTTATATGGGTTACTGTAGTACCTTTGGCATTATCAAAAGTCTGTTCATGAAATGCTCTTAAAATTTATACCGTACTTTTAAGAATAATTTTTTTGTGACACATGACATACGGACATTCAGACCATAAATAATTTTTAATTAATATACACTTGATGTAGATTACAGCCAAGAAGAGTTGGTATACCATCACCATATCTGAAATTCAGTGTCTGCAAAGCTACCCATGTAAACAAGGCCAGGGAACTTCTCCAGTGAGGACAGATGATGTTAGCTACAACTTACTCTCAAGATAAGAAAGTAACAATTCTAATAAAAATACACTGAGAAATTATTCCTGCTGAGCCTGGACACATAAGTCATCATGCTGTGCTGGTGCTGTTATTATCCAGAGGAACAAATGAAGTGTCCCAGATACCATGGGCTGAGGAGAGAAGAGATAGAGAGACCCACTAAAGCAAGTGTTATTGTTGTCCCAGATTCAGAAATAAGAGCCAAAAGAACTGCACAAAAGGAATTCATTTTAAGTCACTGTCCCGGATTTAGAGGAAAAGAAAGAAAATAAAAAGATCTACAACAGCAACAATATTTTAGTCAATTTATAATGCTAATTTAATTTTCTTTAGAGTACTATATTACTACAGTACTTTGTCAATAGTCTTGTTTGAGTATGTAATGGTTAATGTCACTTTAATACAATGTGGGCTTTTTGTGTGTGTTTAACTTGGCTATCAGATCTTTATGTAACTTTGAGAATTATATCCAATGTATGGGGTAGAAATACTATTAATTTACATAAGGGAAATCTTTACGAATATCAAATATTTATCCCCTTCACTACAGGGACGGCACTTTTAATATTAGATTTCGTTAATACCAGACGATTTTATTCAGATCTGAGGGGACCCCATACACAAGTGGTTAAATATTACGTCTTGTATGAAAATCTGATAACCATATTTGTGTGTCTTGAAAGTTGATGATGTTGTTAATTTGTCAAGAGGATCAGTGTTATTTAAGTCCAGGTACAGTTGTTTACTTTTCGGGTTTATAAGGTACTGCGCTTTGGTTTTCAAAACATTAGAATAATCTGAAAAGCACCAAAAATTATGATAAACTAGAATGATATATGATTATTTCTTTTTAAATGCAAACTTTATTTCATTTCAAATTTGATCATTATGCTCATTTCAGAATATTCAGTTTATGTCACCAAAGTACATATTTCAATGTTTTTATTAAGAGGAATGTTTTAAATATATTTCATTGAGAAATATCAGATGCTGCTTTTAGTATTTACATTATTAAGCATTTACTACAGCTTCGAGCAAAAGAAAAAAACAAACAATGTACTGGCAATGACAGCCTCGAAGATGTGATAATTTACATGGCAAAACAATCACAAGCGAAAGTTGGGACTGAGAGCCAGGCATACCCAGCAGCAGCAGCAGCATTTAAATTGGCACCAGGGAGGCCTCGAGTTAGTACCCAATACACCGTGTCAACCATAACTATCCCGGGGTTTATTTCAAATTCTGCAGCCTTGGCATGAAGGTTAGTACCAGGAGCCCAGAGAAAATCATGGATAAATGCAAAAGATGGCTAAGTACCCATCCAAACTATTTGTGGGTGAACAGTATCTTTGTCAGGAAGGAATTTTTAAATATTACTGTAGTCATTACTTGGGTTTAGTAATGTGTGTATAATAAAAAAGAATCCCACACTATATAAAAAGACTAATAATTAATAGCTTCAAGTCATTAAATTCTTATAATCAAACTGTAATGAGTAGCTTGAATGGGGTAACATAGCCATCTACATCAACAACATCTTTGGGTCCTGATACAACCGTTCACGAAGGCATCGGAATTCGTGCTTTAGGTGATGTTAGTTGTACAGGTGTCGGGGGTAGTGCTGGGTCACCTGTCGTACAAGGTCAGAGCCAAGGTCAGTGCCAGAGGGCAAACACAGCTCTCTCGTGCCAGCTGCTAGGCAGGGACCGTCGCTTATATCGCTGCAAGACAAACATGACGCTAGAATACTAAACGTAAGGGGATGAACACTAGGGGTTAACACAAAGCTCATACTGATGCAACAAATTAACTAAAATACTACACAAAAATGGTACTGAACAATAATAAAGAAGCTAAACACAAACTTCACTGTTTTAACACAACACACACAGAGTACAGTACAGTATACTAATGCAAATATATATAGAGCTGACTCAGTACAGTACTCAAGGCAAAAAATACAATTACTTGTTATTAAACGTGAAAATTAAAATGCAATACAGTACACAAATAAATTAAAAGGAGCCATGGAGGAAACTGTGCAAAACGTGATAAGGACAAAAACTGCAAACAATTACTCCTGAAGGCATTGGAAAAATGAAAAGTAAACAGAACACAAAAGAAGCCAATTTTCCAAGATAGAAGCAGCCTCCTAAGCAAGTTAATAATGAAGGAATTTCTATATGAAGTATTGAGCAGCAGTGATGTTAAGAAGCTTGTGTACTAAAAAGGGCATTAATGATGTGTGATTATATTCCTACCATAGTACTGTATATGTTTCCCTCAAGCACTGGGTACGTCTTAAGGAAATGTGTCGTACAAGCATTATTTCACCTCAGGCTCGATGACTATGCATGTGTACATCAAGAGATTCCAAATCCTACTGTGATGTCAATAATATGTTGTCCATTTTCATATCTTGAAGACATAGTTGTTAAATTATTACAAGAAAAGAATAAGAGAAATGTTACACTTAATATTGTCTCCCTCTAGTATACCTGGAGAGACAACCACCTCTCATCATAACACCAATCTCTTTCTCATGCAGCTGATAGATCAATGTACAGATATTGTTGAGGTTCAGATGGGCCTCAGAGCTGGGCCAACTAGCATTTATCTATAAATATTTTCTTTAATGCTCATCATATACACGGTGTAATACTGAAATCACCTCCACTATAATAAATATACTATACTAACAATATACTATAGTACCTAAAATTATGCCTTTACAGCTATGAAGAACATATCTTACTTTATATCGTATAAAAAGAAAGGAATTCTTAAAGTAAAATGTGTTTTTGTTACACAGATGTTTAGGTACACTGTTTGAGACCAGAGAGTGGCTGACTCATAATACTATAAACACAATTGGTTCAGGTGGAAACAAGTCCTGAAACCCAACCTTAAAGGCTCATCTTAACCATTCCACTTTGTCTTGCTACAAAAAGTTCGTCTTCACATAAAAGTTGCACCTGATGACTAATATGAACACTTTACCCCAGATGTGGAGCTGCTCTTGACCAGTGCCTTACAACTAAAGCCTTAATTTATATTATAATGATGAATATCAATGAAATAATTTCCCATTACAACACTGATGAAACCTGCTAATAAGTGACAGAAGCTTCCCCATAGTAAAACTAACCTCTTATTTATATTTGATGACATCATATATATTTATAAATAAATGATATGGCCACAACTCTGTGTGAGGAGAGGCAGGAAGACAACTGAAGTGAGTGAGTCTCAAGCATCCTGCAGGAGACTTAACATGTATAGTAGAGTGTATACATTAATATATATACAGCACAATCAATAATGTATAGAGAGCTGGCCTTACATCAGGCAGAGACTCCTAGTCAGCATTTAATCTTTGTCTCCTAAGTTTTCTCATGGAATACCTGTTATTAGTGAAAGATTATGGGATAGATTATTAGTAAATAACATTTACTTAATTGTCATTGTTTAAGATTGATCAACATGAAGTCAATGTAATGACAAATGGTTTACTTATACAAATATAATGTGTGGGCTGACACGTAACTCCAAATATTCGGACACAACAAGATATCCATTATTGTACCCGACACTATCATCATCTTAATGACTCAGTTCTTTATCACTTTAGACTTAATTCTCAAAAGTTTACTCCCTACACTCTACAACACTAGCCTTGGTAATGCAATATTTGAAGACCCAGAACCTCAAAACAAAGTGAACTATGTCCCCTCACACAGCATGAAGGCTCCTATAACTATGCCTTCGAAGATGATTTACAGATGAGTCTCTATAATACCACTTCCTTTATATTAAACTATCCATCTTCAATGTGGATAATATTTACTGCATTTACTCCTACGAATATCTCAACAGCTCAATTATCAAATACCCATCTTGTGTAGTCATCTGTTTGTCACCCCCCCCCCCATCAGACACCACCATCTCAGAAATACTCAACCCACAAATTTGAGAACACATCTTGCCGAGACTACATTGTGGTCACCATCTTTCCCCTAAACGAACACCATTTTTAATCTAATTCCTTCCCAGTGATCAAGAGCATGAGAAGAGCAGGGCACCACCAACCTCTCCTAATATTACTCTACTTAGGTACTGTATATTCCTTCTGTTTGTATAGTCGAGGACAGAACTGCCCCTCAACACCCAGCATCCTGTGGGGGGTCTTACTGTATAGATAAGGAAGAGACTGTGATTTTAATTATAGGATATTTCTTAAGGTCTATTGAAAGTAGATGCCAGATATTACCAAGTGTTAAGGGAAGCTGGGTTACAATTGAACATCACTTTCCTTGATTACAAAATAAATAAATCACACAAATTAATTTATCACCATCTAAATTATCTAATGCTTCTCTTATCTAGTACAGTATCTCCAAAACCCTCCCACTCTTACGTGAGGTGGAATCGACCCTTACTTTCCAATATTAAGAGCTCTTGCTTTCATCTCAGCTTCTCTGTTCATGTCTCTGGGTAAATTTAAGGGAGGAGGTAGAGCCAAGACTACCCAGCTTAGTGAGAAGTGGTTAAGGCAACTCATCAGTAACCAGAAACAACCAAGCTTAAGTGAGAAGTTAGTCTGGTTAAGGCTACTCTTACCAGTAACCATAATCCTCTCTTAACCAGACTGACTACACACTGCTTTAATTCAACAGCTTAACCCATGAAGTGCGGTGCATCCCTATAAGAGACGCTTCTCGTGCTGCTGAAAGTCGAGCGTCGATATTGGCAACTTTTTATTTCAAATGGACCGTCTACAGACGTCACACTCGAAGGCGTGAATTTTATTGTTATTGTCTGAACCAATAAATGAGCTGACACGACTAAGAGATGCCAGATTTAGTTATATTTTTAGGGATACAATTTGAATCATGCATGCATGGGTGGACGTGAGGAGGCATAAGTATTACGCTATGCATGCAGTCTGACATGTGCTCATCACTGTTAAATAATTTATTATCAAAATATTTCATTTTTTTATGAGTTCTTTCTCACCCAAATTATGCTATTGTTTAGCATAAAAAGCAGATTACTGTATTATATAAGTTCATGGAGCTAAGTGGCTCCAAAGTAGAAAGTGGCTTTTGCCAAAAAAATTTACAGACTCCTTATTTCATATTGATTTTCTTATTACATAGCTATTCAAAAAGCTTTAGTGTATTATTAATATAAAATTAAATACTTGTGGAATAAGTTAGACAAAAAATTTATTATGGATAACTGGGAATATGCACAGAGCGCCTGTCATACTTAGGCAGCAAAACTGCTGCACTTCATGGGTTAATTTAAGGAACACCTCACTGTATAAACCTAAATACTCTGATAAGGTTTTTTTGTCATTAGTTATAACACAACATGTGTCTCATATATAGTATTTTTATAGTTATTTTTTATTTTTTAGTTTAGATTTGATTTTAGCTTAACAAAAATATTGAAGAGTGGAAACAAAATATAGACTGGGTACAGATATGAAGAAGGCTGACTGTATGGATATTAAAGTACGGCAGAAGTTCAGTAAAGAAATGGTTAGAAAAATAGAAAAAAAAAAAAGAATCCAAACCCCCAAAAAGAGAAAGAATAATGTCCACAGTTTTACTTCCTTCTAATGGCTGTAAAAAAAAACATAACTAAAAAATCTTACTCATCAAAATAAAGCATGAAAGAATAACCTAATATCCTATGTTATATAATTACCAAAAAGATTCTGAATATCCTTAGGTGGCTCAACAAATTCTACTTAATATCCAAAGTTACAAACACACAAGAGATATAGTACTACCCCCAGCAACACCTCCTGTCAGACACACAATAAACTACATCACTGTTAAGTTAGGTGACCTTCCCATGACACGACCTTTCCTGATATGACATTATAGTGATTGGGAGTGATGCTGTGTTAAAACTATGCTGGAATGTATCAAGATAATGAACAGCATTCACGGCACACCTAACTGTAATAATACCTGGCACTGCACTGTAATATGGAAGTCGTTCGGTGTTACTTAATACCGGCAATTATTCGGTACCTAACCATACTAAGACTAACCTAACCTAACATAATCTAAAACACTTCAGTAATCTTGTATAGTCTTACCTCAGCCTCCTTCTTCTTTCTTTCTTCCTCCTCTTCCTTCTTCTTCATGTTCTCTAAATCCTTCTTCGCTTCTCGGAAATTGTCAACGAAGGAATCGAAGGTGCCGAAGAAATCCTCCGGTTGTGTCGTCTTGAAGTCCTCTCCGAACATTGTTGTGACGTTATCAAACTGCAACGGTGAGGAGCTCATGCAGTGCATAATAACAAATGTGAAACAAGTAACTCTCACCCCTTTATAAGTTATGTTGTTGTAGGAAAATTGTGCATACAGATAAATGAGTATATATACAAGAGTTTACTCCATCATCACTGTTTTGTGACCATTCTACACTTGCATGGGTTAACTGTGATTACCTGACTGCACCTCACCTTGTTGAGTGGTCTCTTGCAGCCTCTTATCTCACATGTCATTTCTTTCAACCTCCTCATCCTTCCACACATTAGTCTTACATCTCTTGACCTAAGTTGATCTCCTCTGTTCACTCTATATGCAGGAACCATCTCAATCTACCTCTATACATAACTTAACCAGTACTTAACCAGGCACCCTGTTAGCTCTAGACAGACAATCAGATACCCAGGTACTCAAGCAGAAGAAATACGAGTACCATAATTATGTTATACTGTACTGTGCGTCTATTTCCATTGTGTGAGTTAAAATTACATGGTATAATTTTGTGCAACATTCAACCACTTATATATCATTTAGAATGACCAGTTAAAAAAATCCTATATATGCTTTTTAAATTACCTTTTGAATACTAAAAGAAACACATTAATCAGAGAGCAGACAGGTGCTGACTTAGTGTACAGTACAGTACAACACTGTTCAGTACACAACTACACACACCAACAGTACATAGTGCAGAAGAGAAAACTTACCTGTGTTTTCATCATTTTAAACTGTGACTCCATATTTGTAAACTTGTCTTTGGCTAACGCTGTGAACTCATTCATGGCGAGGCGGAAGCGATCACCCGGGGGAGACGACCCCTGGCCTCTGTGCCACGTCACCTCCCTCTCGATAAAGTCCAGCCCCTGCCGTAGACCACTGATCTCCTTCTCTAACTCAGTGATGCTGCATAAAACAGAAACAGTTACTTTTAATCCAAGAACCTTTTAAACAGACTAACTCAAGTAATATAGTATGTAAGATTATTATGTGATAATCCTTGTGAATAATGTTCCACTGTCAAACTATAATATCAAGAGCCACTAACTTCACTTTGGATGCCTCCTTGATGTTAGGGAAGTCCTCGTCTAGTCTGAGGATGTCTCGCCACTGCTTCTCACACACTCTGATGATGTAGTGGAGGAGTGTGATGGACCTGTTGCTGGAGGCCTTGGTGTCTGTCAGCTTGTTGAGGGAAGACACGCGGAAGCCATAAGCACCGCCACGAGCACCTGCCAGAGGTTAATTTTAATGATGGGATATATTGATTAAAAAGTAGTGAATCTTAAGCCAGATATCTTGGGCTAAATAATGAGTAACAAGTAATTGGTAAGGTGGAAGTTTGGGAGGACATCACTTGAAGGAATTCATCAAGGGGAAATCATACATACATGTGTGTGTGCGAGACATTTACCACTGGCCATCCAACCATAAAGAGATCGAGAGAGAAAGATTTTTGTATAGGACACCGAAGAATGTCGTACAAAAAAATACAAACATTATCTTACCTCTGTTCATATAATTTCCAAAGGCTAAAACAACCTCAATGAACTTTTTCAATCTTTTGCTGTTTTTAAGTTCTTTAGTCGCGCATATAACTGAGGACATTTTCGGTTCACACTCGGCTAGTCGCTCCTTAAACTTCTTCTGGTAGTGAAGACATCGCAGACGCTCCTCATAGTGGTCGATTCTTGAAACAGAAAGAATAAACAAATCATAACATGGCCAGACTGAAGCTGTGAGCAGTGATCAAAATGGAAAAGCAAAATAATGTACAATACTGAGGAATAGCAGCTGAAAATACTCTTTGAATATAATATTAAGTAAGAAAATGGTTGAAAATATAATATCTTAAAACAAAAGTCACAAAAATCTTCTTAAACACTCGAGTAACCTAAATCACATCAAACACTCGAGTAACCTAAATCACATCAAACACTCGAGTAACCTAAATCACATCAAACACTCGAGTAATCTAAATCACATCAAACACTCGAGTAACCTAAATCATATCAAACACTCGAGTAACCTAAATCACATCAAACACTCGAGTAACCTAAATCACATCAAACACTCGAGTAACCTAAATCACATCAAACACTCGAGTAACCTAAATCACATCAAACACACTCGAGTGATGTGATTCTCTTACTTGGAGATCTCGTAGAGGAAGCGGTCAGCTCGTGCCAGGTTCTCTATCTCGTCCTGGTGCTCCTCCAACATGGTCTTCTCCTCAACAGTGGGCGTGAACTTCAGCAGCTGTTCCATCATGTCAGGCGCTAACTCACCATCACTGTCCATCTTGAAGAGCACTCTGAACAACACATCAAAGAAGAACATTAAGATACATTGCCCACTTTGTAAAATAGTGAAATCTGAAACTGCTTGATGAAAATAAATTAAGATTGATAATATAAAACTTCAAAAGATTTATTTAAGTTTCTCACATGATTCTGTTTATTCATCGAGTCTATTTACTAGGATATGAAGTCATGGTAATTAATAGACAAGTAGAACAATATACTGTACTGTGAACTAACAATATAGTGATTTAATTCTGTCTTCCCAACTATTTTATGACTCGCTATATATTGTACAGTAAGTCCTCGTTATAACGTCGCCACTCTTTAGTTACCCATGATTCGCACAACGTCCCGCCGATTCGGTATAAAGTCATCACGGACTACTTTGTACGGCGCATCACCCTCTCTCATCTTGGCACGCCATGCTCTCTCACGGAGCTTCACAGCGTCCCCAGTCTTTGTTAGGCTTCCACAGCGTACATGTGTTTAAGTGTTTTTGCTCTAAATACTGTATTGTGCCAATCAAGTCCTTGTGATGCTAGTGTTGTGAAGAAGTAACCCAAGACCATTAGCCTGACTACAAAAATGGAGGTTTTAAACTGCCCATCATTGAGTACAATAAAAAGTGATAAAGTTTATTAATCTTTTTCGATGTATAATACTGTATGTACTATTTTCTATAAAAATTCCAATGAATTTATGTATATGTAATATATTTTATGGGGCAAAGGGAGGCTGGGAAACATAACTAATGTATTTTATCTATTTCTTAAGCGGAAAATTGATTCCATTAATGTCTTTTCCGTTAACATCGCGGTTTTCAGTAACGGAACCACGAAGTTAAGTGAGGACTTACTGTACTGTATTTCTCAAAACATAAAATACAATGAACACAACACAACACACACAGAAAACCTCTCACCTTATAAGCTCATCGTTGGTCATTTTCAACTTAGACAAAAGAATGGTACAGTTCTGCTGACGGCGGTTCTCCAACACACTGATCTGCTGCATTCTCTGTGACTTTATTCTCTCCAGTGTCTTCTCTCCCTGAAATTTAATACACAAATTGAGATTCATTTCTTTCCAATTAAATACATATATCTCTTTAAGTACTCCCTATAAACCTCTATCTAAACAACATTATTAAACTCTGAACTTTATCCAATTAGGAAAAAAAAGTAAAGAAAGTTTACGACTCATTAAACTTCATTGGCAGATCAGTAAATACCTAACTTGACCTCGGAGAAATGACTAGACAAGAATTGGGCACATTAAGGTGTTATGTGCGATCAAAGAACACTGTATAACATGCCATAAAGCCATTAGCCTCCTCCCTCGAGTGCCACCAAGCATTTACACACTCGGGTAATCTAGAGTAACAAAGGTAAAACGTTGATCAAGTCTATGCTACTGTAACTATGATGTCACCAGTTATGTCGTCTATAGTCCTCAGTGTCACCAGTTATGTCATCTATAGTCCTCAGTGTCACCAGTTATGTCATCTATCGTCCTCAGTGTCACCAGTTATGTCATCTATAGTCTTCAGTGTCACCAGTTATATCATCTATAATCCTCAGTGTCACCAGTTATGTCATCTATAGTCCTCAGTGTCACCAGTTATATCATCTATAATCCTCAGTGTCACCAGTTATGCCGTCTATAGTTCTCAATTTGTCACCAGTTATGTCATCTATAGTCCTCAATTTGTCACGAGTTATGTCATCTATAGTTCTCAATTTGTCACGAGTTATGTCATCTATAGTCCTCAATTTGTCACGAGTTATGCCGTCTATAGTTCTCAATTTGTCACCAGTTATGTCATCTATAGTCCTCAATTTGTCATGAGTTATGCCGTCTATAGTTCTCAATTTGTCACCAGTTATGTCATCTATAGTCCTCAATTTGCTCCAATGTCCACATTTAAATCACTTGTTCTCCTAAGCAATGGTGAAGAGGAATGGTACCAATCACACACCTGTCATTGAAGCTGCAATAACTGGTTCAGGGGTAAATGAGAAGTAAACTACCGATACACCCATTCCTGTGTATCAATTACCTGAATAAATTGCAGGGGCCATAAAGAAGCCCATAGCGGTGTCTTTATGGCACCCGAGTTACACCTGACACACCCGAGTTACACCTGACACACCCGAGTCACACCTAACATGTATATGGAAGACTTGAATTGCCAACCATCCTGCTTACATTATCTCTCACTTTATAAACTGATTATGTTGATACAGCTATATGAGAGAAAGAGAGAGAGACTGTATAAATATTAAACTTCATCCACACAACCATTCTTATCACTTGGGCCTTACTATATCAGATGAAATGGGAAGTCAGGTACAGTTCTTGTGTGTCTGTTATTCATTCGGTTAATTAATGCAAACTTTTATACATTATGTATCTCACCTCACTTATCAACTTACAAAACTTTGCATTAATAAAACATCAGAATTGCACAATGACTCACACTTTACATAGTGATAAGACCTGAACGATTCTGCCCTATACTATATTGTGCTTAAAAACAATTATATTTCACCTCTCCATTTGTCTTTTTGCCCGCTGAGGCATCAAAGGTTCTATCAATATCTTCCAGGTCCATGAACTTGTAGAGTGAAGACTCGTCCAATGTGGCAAAGATCGTACCAGTTACTCTTGAGTCAGGCATCTTTGACCAATTAAATGCTCGCAACTGAGTTGCTGATTTGGGTATCTGTGGATCAAACAATCAATGATCAGTCAATTATTCAACTTCTTGAAGGTGCAGAGTACTGTATAAACATATATAACTACAGTACAGTACTGTAGATGACGGCCCTGCTGGGAGGTCACAACTCACCTGTTTGGTGGGTTTGTTTAGTTTGTTGCTCTGTGGTGGTGGAGGTGGTCCACCTCCATTCATCATTGGAGGAGGTGGAGGAGCTCCCTTCATCATAGGAGGTGGAGGTGGTGGAGCACCATTCATCATTGGAGGAGGAGGTGGAGGTCCCCCATTCATCATGGGGGGAGGTGGTGGTGGAGGGCAAGGAGCACCTTTGGGATGGTCGGACGCGTCTTGTATCGACTATGAACATGGATAAGATAACTAAGTTAATAACAATAATTACAGTACAATACATACACTATACTGTACCTCAAACAATTTTGTGTCTCACTAAAACTTGCTGCTGGCATCTTTTATAAATTAACAGATTATGAATACCTGTAGCTTATACACTAAGTGCAGCAAAGTATTACAAAGAAATAAATATTACTGATTTCCTACTGTACTGTATATCACAAAAGGACAGTAAGATCAAAGTACAGTTAGTGTAAATTACAGCAGCCCCTATACCACAACAACTGGGTACCTGTACCAGTACTGTACAGAATTCTTTTTGCTTATCACAAGTATCAAAAATGACCAGAGAAATGTTTGTGAAACACATACAACCCCACTTGTGAATCAATCCATTCAAACTTGTCTCACTTTCATAAAGATTAACAGAAATGAAAGTCATTACTAACTTCATGTTACACAATAAACACTTTAAAACATAAACTATTAATGAACAGATTCATTAACCATCTATATTGTAGTGTCTTAATGCAGTACAGTTTGTGACTCCTCACCTTGGCTGTGGCGATGGTGGCCTTAACATCATCTGATATGGAGCCAGCAGCTAACTGTTGGATCTGTCGTGTCAGGGCCTGGATCCGGGTGTCGAGGTCTGCGTTCTTCTGTTGGGCTTCAGTACCAGACCGAACCTCTGCTTCCAACTGTTCACGAACCTGAACCAGTGTCTGTGACAACTCCTCCTGGATAGAAAAGAAACAGTGCTTCATGACATACTAGATTCTGAAGGCAGTTTGAAGTCTTATAACATAAAGGTAAAATATAAGTTGGATTCTTGTTTTTCTTGTTTTTCTTTTTTTACAGGATTAGCCCACCATGACACAGGTCAATGACCCACATCTGGGCCTGGGGGAGGGGGGGGGATATAATTAATAATAATAATTATAATAATAATAATAATAATAATAATAATAATAATAATAATAATAATAATAATAATAATAATAATAATAATAATAATAATAAAGGACCAAAAATAAATACCAAAATTAAATAAAGAAGATAAATAGTGAGAAATGATTTATGTATGTTGTGTTGTCAATAGTAAGAGAAACAATTGAAACCCTGCAATTGTGTGTAAACGAGGCAGAAAGTCAGATCATCAACCTGTGTTGGTGGTCCTACCTTTTTTTTTACGGGGAATAGCCCACCCGTGCACAGGTCATCGACCCACAACAGGGCCTAGGGGGCGAAAAAATAAAGAGTAAAAAGAAATTAAAAATAGAAAAGAAAAAGACTATATTAATCTACACCACGAAGAGGCCGGAAAACCAACTTTTTAAAGTGAGACAGATTGTATGAGTATGGAAACACAGAAGAAGGCAGAGCATTCCACAGTTTGGCTGTGTGAGGAAAGAAGGATGTACTATAATGGGTTATTATAGCGTGACCGACATCCACACAGAAACGGTGTGTGTTCCAATATTCACCTTGTTCTGACACACAAGACTAAAAGCACTTTTCTTTACCTTTGAGCCACACTTGTTAAGATAATATCTACAAGTTATGGTAAATGGTTGGTATAAATTGGCCACAAGACATATTGTTTTAATAGACTGTCATACACCATCATTGAACTAAGAAGTGTGATTCTTGAAGGTATGAACCAAGGAGAGCTGAACTTTACTGCTAGACTTGTGGTTCACTCCTGCTAACATAACACAATTCAGTAACAGGGTTCAGCAAGTCACTGGAGAGCCAGAAAGTGGGGGTAACCATGACTTACTTGTATGAAATTAAAATTCTTTATTATTTCCTTTTTCTATAATCTATAAGACACATTTACCAAGTTACTTTCATTTCTTGGTGTGGATATATACACACATGGTCTCCCTAAGGCTTTAAACAATATATATTTCAACCAACTACACTCCTTCCTCACCTTCTCTTGGCACGCGGTGTATAGCTCCTGTTCCTTCCTGTTTAGATCCGTCACTACATCTGCAAAATCTTCCTCTAATTTTGTGATTTTCTTTCTACTTTCTGTTAATTCTCTTTCGTTGGCAATACTGAAAAAAATCAATCCATTAAATTATCTGGATTAATGTTGATGATAATAGACATCAGTTCAATTAATAGATACTGTACAACGTGTTTTTTGATGTTCAATAAATATTACATCAATGACTCAAGCTTAATTTTCAAGTACATTTACAAAGAGGAAATTTTTAACGACATCTGTCCGATCTCTCCTCCTGTCATTTATCAAAACTAAAACTACTATAATAAACCATTAATCACTTGCAACAAAACAGCTTTCATTAAAAATAAGTTCAATGAGAGAATTATGATATATATTCACAATACACTAACGAAATGTCACTCACGCAACTATTATTTATGAACTTTGCCAAAAATAAATAAAAAATTTCATAAATACTAATATTATCGTAACCTTTTCCCAGAATTCCCAAATGCTAATTACAGTATCTTCTTACACAAGGTTTTGCTGCACATTCTCACAACTAATGGACAACTTTCTCATACTAAAGAACTCACACTATAAACAAAACACTCACACATCTCATATCCATTAACTCATAACCACCGACTCATAAATTATCCCTAAGAAATTATAAAACTTAAATTCTTGAAACATAGAAAATAAATAATAATCTACAAAAATACTTTAAAAAAAAAAGGAAAGATACTCACAGTTTTACAATGCTGTTAACATTTATATCCAGGAGAGCTACTTCGCGGTCCTGTCCATCTTCACTCTGCGTCACCAACTGCTGTAGGATGCGGTCAAAGAGTATCCAGTGGTCGGGTGCTCCTATATCAGCTGGTTGGAAGGACAAAGATATAATAAATAAAGGAACTGTGTTTATATATGCCAATGGGGAGAGAGGCAGTTGGTTGGGATCAGTGTTGCCAAAATGGATGATAAAGTATCATTTGGATACCTTATGACATGAGGCGTACGTTTTTATGACGCTGACCAACACAACAACCACACCCTGAAGCTGTCGCCAAAATAACAACCACACCCTGAAGCTGTCGCCAACACAACAACCACACCCTGAGTTAACGAGCTGTATCAAGGAATAGTCCGAGAAGACCGGACAACTCGCCAACTGCACTGGCTAACCATTACCCCGGAATACGTTCCGCAAATCGATTAACGTCCAGGTTTAAAATTACTGCTGGGTAGACAGAGGCAAATGGTGTAAAGAAACCTGCCCATAGTTTCACCCTGCCCTGGGATCGAACCCGGGTCCATTCTGTTGCGAGGCGAGGATGCCGACCATTACACCACAGGGTGACGAACGTGAAAGAGGTTATCGACTTTATGCTCTCCAGCCCACTGGTGACGTTTGTTTGTTATCTTCTGCCAACAGAAGTTTCCCCGTTGTTGTTGTTGTTGTAGTTAGAGCCTCCAGAGCAATAAACTACATTGGTGGGCCTTGATTTGAAAATGCTTTTTTTGTTTCTATTCCCCTTCCTCTGTCATAGTCATGCAAAAGAAACACTAAGTATATTACAGTATGGCACATCGATGTAGGGAAATTTAGAGATGGAATCCTTTTACAAAGGGGAATTCTCTCTCGTTTTCTTTTATCCTCTTCACCACTGATCGGCTCATTAGCCGCTTGGGCGATCGTTCACGTCTCTGTCACGCACTGTTGGCAAGTGCTGGGTATGCACCGGCTCCTGAATGTACCTGAACCTGCTCCAGTGTTGGTCAAGTCTTGTCTTGAACGAGCTCACACAGTGCCGTCACTCTCAGTTCAACGAACACATCACGTTCCTGTCTATGTTCCCAAAACTCACAATTTATGTTGGATTTACAAGTTCTTCCCCACTCTTCTGCTGCAGTGGAGAGAATATTCTTCTAAGTAAAACTCGTAAAGACGGACGTTAGAAACAGGCTGAACACAGAGTCGTTAAATTGCCTTTTATTAGCAAAATGGAATGGGGGCGATATTAAATGCTACGAATGGGAGCCAAGCGATTCGAGGATTGACTCAGCTCAAGCTGTTTTAAGAGATAAGTAGGGGAGGAAAAGATCACGTCATTAATATTGAAGTTGGAAATATTTATAATCATATCTATTATTTCATTCATTATTTTAACTTTGCTTCTAACCAGTCAAACTTTTCATAAACAATGAACAATTTCAGTGCTTTTTTCTCTTATGTCAATTTCATTTATAAACTGTATGTTAGAAAAGCCTTAAAATTTATATAGTCATTTAATATTGCAGTACAGTATATCATTTATCATCAGTAAAATTATTGATGACACTATTATATTTCAGTTTAACTTTGTTGTCATACAAGAAATATGTCAAAATTTCAGTCTGTACACTACTATATAATTCAATGTGGACAGAAGTTGTGTTCATCATGATACAATTATTAATTAATAAAATTACTGTAGTGATAAAATGTACTATTTAACCAACTGTTTTTGTGGTTTACTTTTAACTAACCTACATGATCTTGTGGTCAACCAAGAAATGTGAAATACAAAACGACACATAGAATCACACTACTATTATTACAAAGAATTCTTGAAGTTTGTAGAAATATTCTCCGTTCAATTCAATTTCAATTGTTTATTCCTTGATAGAGGAAGCGGGATCCTAGTGCTGTCACTAGGTACCCCTGGACAATAACACCAGA
Organism: Homarus americanus; assembly: GCF_018991925.1. Taxonomy (NCBI): domain Eukaryota; kingdom Metazoa; phylum Arthropoda; class Malacostraca; order Decapoda; family Nephropidae; genus Homarus; species Homarus americanus. The sequence goes on from NW_024732780.1 coordinate 9,318,948, forward strand.
AGCATCTGGCAAGTGTCACAAGTATATGCAGTATAAATATTATAAAGGGGCTTACTAAAGCCTAAGGAAGGAAGGATATTCCTTTAACATATAATCAATGATATTTACATAATATCTGGCCAGTATGGGGAGGATCATCGTGTCTCCGTCAGGGGGTCGTGGAGTGGTGGTCCAGCAGGCGTCACGGAAGCGTTGTGTGTGGGGACATCTTAGGAGGTAGTGGATAAGGGTGCGGCTGTCGGGTCTTCTGCATAACGCACAAGAACAATACTAGGGGGATGCGGGGATACCAATCTCCCAAGCAAAGTCATACCCAATGATGATACGGCCAGCAATCTGTTCTCCGTTTCCAGATGAATGACGATGGGATACTCTATCGTATGCTGTGAAGCTATAGGCTATATGAAAGTTTACAAAATCTTTAGATACTAAGAAATTTGTCATATTATTAAAGATAAAACTGGCTATTTTTAGAAGATTATGGATACATATTTATTTTTTTTTGTATTTTTTTGGATGTTTCGATTTTTCCCTCTTGCAACACTGCACCCAGGAGAAACCGTTCTGATTGAGCTTTCAGGAGGTCAACGCCGGGCTGAATATGAGGATGCAGTGAAATATATTTTTAACGCATACAGGAATCGTCTCATCGAGACCCACCAGATAGCCGCTCCAGTCAAGCGTCAATAGCCCAGCAGCAGGCTGAAGATGAGGCAGTAAATATTTTTAACTTGTGCATGAAACGTCTCAACACGACCCGCCGGTTGATCATCAAGGAGCACAACCCCGGGCTGAAGATCAGGGTGTCAGAACTGCTGTGTAAAATGTTAATCATACAACTCAAATAAATAATCACCTCGAGAAACGCGAGAAAGCCACTCAGGTCGAGAGTCGCAGACCTCAGCACCGGGCTGAAGATGAGGATGCAGTCAAAAATATTTTTAATATGTTTGAATCAACCTGAAGAGACCCAACAAACTAGGTGGTGTACATTGTGTAAACTACAATCATCATCATCACTACCATCCCCAACATTAGTATCATCACTACCCTCATCAATTTCATCATCATCATCACTACCATCCCCAACATTAGTATCATCACTACCCTCATCAATTTCATCATCATCATCACTACCATCCCCAACATTAGTATCATCACTACCCTCATCAATTTCATCATCATCATCATCACTACCATCACCAACATTAGTATCATCACTACCATCATCAATTTCGTCCCTGTCATCATCATCATCACTACCATCCCCAACATTAGTATCATCACTACCATCAATTTTGTCACTGTCATCATCACTACCATCAACATCATCACACCATCCCCAACATTAGTATCATCACTACCATCATCAATTTCGTCACTGTCATCATCACTACCATCATCAATTTCGTCACTGTCATCATCATCATCACTACCATCATCAATTTCGTCACTGTCATCATCATCATCACTACCATCAACATCATCACTACCATCCCCAACATTAGTATCATCACTACCATCATCAATTTCGTCACTGTCATCATCATCATCACTACCATCAACATCATCACTACCATCCCCAACATTAGTATCATCACTACCATCATCAACATCACTACCATCAACATCATCACTACCATCCCCAACATTAGTATCATCACTACCATCATCAATTTCGTCACTGTCCATCATCATCACTCCCATCCCCAACATTAGTATCATCACTACCATCATCAATTTCGTCACTGTCATCATCACTACGATCATCATCATCACTACCATCAACATCATCACTACCATAAACAACATAACTACCATCCCCAACATTAGTATCATCACTACCATCAACATCATCACTACCATCATCATCACTCCCATCCCCAACATTAGTATCATCACTACCATCATCAATTTTGTCACTGTCATCATCATCATCATCACTACCATCAGCCTCACCACTAACATTAACAACACAACAACATTACCATCATCAATCATCATAACACCAACCTCACCCACAACAATTCCAACCCATTTACAAATAAGGTGATGACAAATAATGTAATGGTCATCTAAAGAAAATCAAACAATAGTATCCAAAAATATAAATATGAACCAATTTGAAAGAACTGTTGAGACCCGCCAAGCAGTCGCTCTGATCGAGCAGCAGGCTGAAATTGAGGCAGTAAAAAAAATTTTTGATGAGCGTAGGAATCGTCTCGATGCGATCCACCACCGCTTATTGATCGAATATCAAGAGGCTCGGCAGCAGGCTGAAGATGAGGCAATAAAAAATGTCTTTAACTTGTGCATGAAGCGTTTCAACAAGACCCGCCAAACCGCCGCTCCGGTTGAGTGTCAAGGACAACAACCCGGGGCTGAAGACCAGGATGTCAAAACTGCGGACCCCGAGAAAGCCACACCGATCGAGAGTAAAAGAACTCAGCACCGGGCTGAAGATGAGGATGCTGTGAAAATCATTTTTGATGAGCGTAGGAATCGTCTCATTGAGACCCACCACATAGCCGCTCCGGTCGAGCGTCAAGAAGCTCGGCAGCAGGCTGAAGATGAGGCAATAAAAAATGTCTTTAACTTGTGCATGAAGCGTTTCAACAAGACCCGCCAAACCGCCGCTCCGGTTGAGTGTCAAGGACAACAACCCGGGGCTGAAGACCAGGATGTCAAAACTGCGGACCCCGAGAAAGCCACACCGATCGAGAGTAAAAGAACTCAGCACCGGGCTGAAGATGAGGATGCTGTGAAAATCATTTTTGATGAGCGTAGGAATCGTCTCATTGAGACCCACCACATAGCCGCTCCGGTCGAGCGTCAAGAAGCTCGGCAGCAGGCTGAAGATGAGGCAATAAAAAATGTCTTTAACTTGTGCATGAAGCGTTTCAACAAGACCCGCCAAACCGCCGCTCCGGTTGAGTGTCAAGGACAACAACCCGGGGCTGAAGACCAGGATGTCAAAACTGCGGGCCCCGAGAAAGCCACTCCGATCGAGAGTAAAAGAACTCAGCACCGGGCTGAAGATGAGGATGCTGTGAAAATCATTTTTGATGAGCGTAGGAATCGTCTCATTGAGACCCACCACATAGCCGCTCCGGTCGAGCGTCAAGAAGCTCGGCAGCAGGCTGAAGATGAGACAATAAAAAATGTCTTTAACTTGTGCATGAAGCGTTTCAACAAGACCCGCCAAACAGCTGCTCCGGTTAAGTGTCAAGGACAACAGCCCCGGGCTAAAGATGATGCAGTACAAACAGCCGGTCTGGTAGGGCATCAGGGAGTTGACAAAAATAATAATACCCAAACTCAGCAGATGGTGTGGAAACACATAAGAGTGATTGAAAATTTGGACAATGTCCATCAAATGTCGACAATTGGCGAGGGGGCGAACGGTTTGGTAAAGCTGGTCGAGCACGAAGGTGAATGCAGGGTTATGAAAATCCTCAAACACAATAATTTGAACGCTTTTATGAAGGAAATATAGATCCTCTCTCACTTGAACGGAGCTGGAGGTGCCCCCATTTTGCATTGCGTTTCCACCAATCCCAACAACACACTTATTTAGTCGAACGTCGGAAAAGAATATGGGGAATACTTATTAAATTGTCCAAAAGAAAAAATTGTCTGCACCCTGGCAAAAATTGCTGAGAAGATTTTAGAAATACACTAGAAAAACTTGTCGCATAATGATTTGAAATGTGACAACATCACCGTCACCAAACAGCCAGATGGTGGGGTCGAACTACATATAATTGACTTCGGGAATAGCTCGCAACTCGGCGAATTTTGTAAGCCGTTTAAGCCTGCGGAATAGGCCAGAATCTATTGGGTCGCCCCAGAAGTGAAGCGGGGTGAAGAGGTAACAAGCCTCTCTGACGTCTTCTCCTTTGGGCATATTATACATCAGGTTTTAAGGAAGTTTAAGGGGTTCAACCCAGCCCAAGAAAAATTACTTTTTGCCTTATATACAAAAGCCACCCAACCCGACCCAAAGGATAGAATGTCACTCACCGAAATAATCGCTCAATTGACGTCAATGGCGAATGAACATTGAGTGTCAAAAATAAAATTATAAAGGAAAATAATTAAATTGTATATTTGTAATACTTTTTCTTTGAGTTTTATTTATATTATAATATTTTTACATAATATAAACTGTGCTTATGAATAAATTTTCACTTACCTTCAGTACAGACTCTGGTGTACAAAATGAAAGCTTGTGTTCAGTGCATAAACTGGGTGGTGTATAGTACAGTATTGTGGAAGCTGGTGTACAATGTGTAAATTGAGTGGTGTACAATGTTTAAATTGAGTGGTGTACAATGTGTAAACTGAGTGGTGTACAATATGTAAACTGAGTGGTGTACAATGTGTAAACTGAGTGGTGTACAATGTGTAAACTGAGTGGTGTACATTGTGTAAACTGAGTGGTGTACAATGTGTAAATTGAGTGGTGTACAATGTTTAAATTGAGTGGTGTACAATGTTTAAATTGAGTGGTGTACATTAAGTTAACTGAGTGGTCTACATTGTGTAAACTACAATCATCATCATTATCAACATCACTACCATCTTGCAAATCAATATTATCAATCTCGTCACTGTCATCATAATCACTACCATCAAAATCATCACTACCATCACCAACAACATTAATATCATCACTATCATCAATATCTTCATCATTTTGGATGTTATCAAATCATCACTATCGCTGTAACATCCAACCTCATCCACAAGAAATCAGACCAGATGACAAATAAAGTGATGACAAATAATGTTCATCTAAAAACAAGTTCAAACAAGAAATATCATCTTATCTATATAAAACGAATAAGTACAACATAGTCTTGATTTACGCGGTCAATTGAACCCGTGGAGGTCCGCGTAAAACGAGAAACGCGTAAACGAAATAACAGAACATTTGGGATTAATTGAAATAGAGACTGGGCCGACCCCCAAACTCCACTTTTTCCGACACAATACGTACGTTGTAGTAAAAATAGTATTTTAATTTTATGATGGTATGCACACACACATAATATAGAAGAGAAATATCAATAAGAGAATAATATACTGTACCAGAAATATCAATAAGAGAATAATATACTGTACCAGGTAAAAAAAAAAATCAAGGTTTAACACTTACGTTAGTAGAAGAGATGGCTGGGCACACGGGGATGGAGGCTGGTTCCGAGGCAGAGGGCATATTAGTGGCCCTCAAATGAATCGCTATCACTATCCACCACAGATGTCAGGGCATCCCTGACAAACCCCTCAAAGTCACTATCACTGTCACTATCGCTGACTTGGGCTGGCTGTGATTGTGGTCAGTTGCGGGTGAAGAAGTCGGTGATGTTACGCTGACGGCTAGCGTTGATGTGGTCACGATACATCTTGATATACGGCTCCATAGTTTGGTCTAGATGGTTATGGGAGACTTCATATCAGTGATTGACATGGTCTTTGGAAAGGGTCAGCTTGAGTTTCTCGGCAAACTCGATGGCATCCTTTACATCACCATGTGTTAACTTCTGTTCTTGTGCTGCCGCACCACCTGCCTCCTCACTGACATCATCATCTTCCAACATCTCGTCTGCAGTCACCTCAGGTTCCCTGATTACCTCCATGATGTCGTCGTTGGTTGTCTCAGAGAAGCCTGTAGCTGTAACACTCTGTGCAGCCTCTCTTGCAAGGTCCACTGCAACAGACTGAGCTTCACCAGCCACAGGTTGCCTCTGCCTCCCACCTGGGATATCTTGCAACACATGCCGCCACACGTGACAAATCGTTGCCACAGACAACAGCCCCCATGCCTCCACCAAGAAATCAACAGCTTTCTTGACGTTAAACATTTTCCAAAACTGTTTTACTCGCACTTTATGCTCCGCCAACTCTTCTTCTGGATCCTCGTCCTCGCTCTCTCTATCTGTGCCACTCAGAAAGTTCGGCAACTCATCCTTGGTGTTGGTGAAGTCGTTCAGGAGCTTAAACTTCTTTGCGGAGAAAGCAGCCTTCACGTTGCATATCAACTCCTGGTCCATGGGCTGGAATAACGACGTAGTGTTGGGAGGAAGGAAGACCACTTTTACACTGGGGTGACGATCCAACAGTAGGGGCGAGTGTCCTGGTGCGTTGCCAAGAGCAACAAAATATTAAATGGAACATTATGTTGCTCGCAGAATTTCTTAACGTCGGGAACGAAACAGTCGTCAAACCAGGAGAGGGACAGACCAGTGCACATCCACGCCTTAAGTGCGGTTAGCCAGTGGACATTTAGCTTGGTCATGTCCATGTTTTTGTAGGCGTGCTGCTTGCAGGCTGTGTGGATCACCGACAACTTGAGTTTACAGGTGCCGGAGGCATTGGTGGTGAACAGGACGGTGATGCGCTCCTTCTGCAACTTCTGGCCCCGACACTTGCTGGCAGACTTGACAACGAAGGTCTTGGAAGGTAATTTCTTCCAAAACAGCCCGGATTCATCCATGTTGAACACCTGGTCATCGGTGTACTGTCCTTCCTCCATAATTTCTTGTAAGAATGGAGGAAAATCCATCGCCGCAGCACGGTCAACACTCGCTCCGTCACCAACAATGTTAATGTTCGTGATCTTGTTGCGTTTTATAAACCCTTGCAGCCACCCAGAGGAAGCAGTGAAGGGTTTGGGCTCTGCAATTCCCATCTTTCGCACCACTGATTCGTAGAGTTCACGGGTGTAGCCCTGCACTGCCCGCGTGTCGACCCTCATGTTCCGTCTTGCCTGACGAATCAAGTAGTTCACCAGTAAATTCTCAGTCTTGAGCAGCACCTTATTCTGACAATACTTCACCATTGAAGCACCTGCAGACTTTGTGATGCTCATGTGTTCTTTTATCTTGGCAGCATCCTTCTTGATTGTACGAATCGTAGATTCGTTAATTCCACGCTGGCGCTCGAGATCAACTTGTCGGGTTCCCTTTTCTAATTCCTGGACGATTTTGTATTTTGCTTCGTAACTTAGGGCGCGTCGTATCTTCTTGGGCTTGGGGCGGCTTGGTCCAGGTAATTCAAGGTTTTTCTGGGGTGGTGGGGGTCCAGCGTAAGCCATTGTTGAACAGATTAGCGGGCACAAGAGAGAACAGTATATGCGGAGACTGAGAACAATGAGACTGGCCCGGCTAGGTCAGTGGCTCCTTCCCTCCCATGGCTGGGCACGTCATACTACATTAGACCAATCACAGCTAGCGGCGGAGGGAGGTAAGGATGTGTGGCCCAGTCACAGTGCGATATGTCATATGACGTCAGCGATAACGCAACAGCGACATACTGTGCACCCTCCCCTCGCCGCTTCCCGCGTATGGTCAAGAATGTACCGCATGAATAATAATTGGCGCATCTGGACCTCTCGCGCAGCTTGCAGCTTAAATGGTGCAATGAACCGCGTAATTAAAAATTGTCATTCTGGCAAGGTGCCGCATAAATGACCAAACGCGTAAACAAAATCCGCGTAAATCAAGACTATACTGTATGTCTGTTTGTGTGTGTCCGCACAAGAATCTCGGAAACTACTTTACCGATCTGTAGTGATGATGGATGGTGTTATATGTAGTGATGATGGATGGTGTTATATGTAGTGATGATGGGTGGTGTTATATGTAGTGATGATGGGTGGTGTTATATGTAGTGATGATCGGTGGTGTTATATGTAGTGATGATGGATGGTGTTATATGTAGTGATGATGGATGATGTTATATGCAGTGATAATGGGTGGTGGTATATGTAGTGATGATGGATGATGTTATATGTAGTGATGATGGATGGTGTTATATGTAGTGATGATGGATGGTGTTATATGTAGTGATGATGGATGGTGTTATATGTAGTGATGATGGGTGGTGTTATATGTAGTGATGATGGATGGTGTTATGTGTAGTGATGATGGGTGGTGTTATATGTAGTGATGATGGATGGTGTTATATGTAGTGATGATGGATGGTGTTATATGTAGTGATGATGGATGATGTTATATGTAGTGATGATGGATGATGTTATATGTAGTGATGATGGGTGGTGTTAATGAACTATTGATGGAAGAAGTTTTGGGGACTGAACACTGAGACAATGTGGAGCCTCCCGGAGGGTGGCGTCCTACCGTGGCCTAGCGAATGAGCAGCGTTTCTGCTAGTAAATTATTAGTAACCAAGTTCCAAGAATAGTTGAGAGTGGAAGGAGGAGGCGGAGAGAAGGATTCGTGTAAATAGACTACGAAACCATAAAGAAACAAAACATTCTAAAACACAATTCACACACGAAAAAAATAAACAGTATAATGAACACCTGACAAAAACATCCAATAGAGAATTAGGGGACTGATAGCTGACGTGGACTATTATCGAAATTACACCCTGGCCATTAACTTTATGAGAGACAATTTGGTGAGACGAAGGAATGGTTGGCGTGTGTGTTGGCAATCTCTCCCCTTATGGCAGACGGACTGGACTATCTAGTGTTATATAAGGTTGTGCTGAGGTTATAATCCTAGTGTTCTGTTATGTAAGGCTGTGATTGGGACTATCCGATTGTAACGTTACCTATGGCTGTGATTGAGTCTATACTAGTAGTGTTACAAGGTTTGTGATTAAAACTATCCTCGTATAGTTAGGTTAGGGTTAGTCTAAAGTGGCTTGATAACAGCTATTTGGGTAACTGTAAAATGTGTTAGCCTAATTATGGCAGAACGTAAAAAGACTCTTGAAATTTAGCAACAGTTTAGGAAAAATTCGTATTTACGGTGATGTAAAAAAAAATCAATATGGTTCGGAGTGATTTAAAACTGCTGGAATTAACGAGAAAATATATAAACGAGAAAGAGAAAAGGCGACAAATAAAGAAGCAAACAACAGTAAAGAAATAATATTATTATACTTATCTATTGTAAAATATGAAAGTTATCATTGTAATTACTTTAGGTCCAACTACAGAAGACTCTTTAATTACTGCAAACGAAGTCTTTATTTCTACATATGATGGCTTAACAAAAGACAATAGTTAACGCTACAATATTGGAATATTATCATATGGTGGGTTAAAGTTTATGTTCCGTTATCGTAATATTATCTTCTCCCATTGTCAAAAAACAACAGCCAAATTTTTTACTTACTGGGTAGTAGCAGGAGGTGGTGGAGGAGACTGAGGAAGTGAGGGTAGGCGGCGGAGTACTGTAGTTTACTCTGCAGGAGGCGGAACATAGAGGTAGCGCTCTTGGTGTCGACATGCACTTCCTCGTACCGCCGCGCCCACTCCCGTTCATCCTCGGCGCGGTAGAACTCGAAGGCGTCTAGGTGTCTGAGTTACGAGTGGCAGAATTTGTGAGTGAGTTACATCATACATATTCTAACACCTGACTTAGTATAACCTATTTTAAACTGGTCTAGGACGGCGATAATTTTTTATTTTTTTTTTGCTCATTCTCTTTATTTTTTACCAGAACCATTTTTTTTTTGCCTAAACACCTTCATAGATGTTTTTGAATGGGAAATCTCATGTTGCATTAAAGTTTACAAAACCAAGGACGAATACTGTTAAAGTCTGTTTTTGAATGACGAGTGGCCCAGACCTTCAGTAACTGGCCTCACCCAAATATTTCAGTGCCCCAGATATTGATCCACTTAACACAATATTAAAGGCCGTTGTCAATATCATGGCGTTTATTAAAGGTTCATATCAGAGGTTTCAAAGTAGCAATGTTAGTACGATACTGTTTTTGGAACGCTCGTATACAGTATATATAATGTGTGTGGTGTGTGTGTGTAGAGAAGACTTTTATAGTGTGTTAAGCCTTTCACTGCCGGGACGCCACTTTTATTATTTTGCTTTGCTAACACTACACGACTTTATTCAGCTCAAGAGGCGACACAGTGCACTAGTAGACCGATTGCCTCCACTATAGGTACAAGGTCAGGCGCAATGAAATATATGAGACATCGAAGTAGGTCAAATATGTTTTTTGTTATTTTATTTTGTTGTGTTTGTGAGAATTTACTGTTATTATTAATGCAAAATATATCGAAGTCACGTTCAACTTCTACCACAATTTAACTATCGAAAAACTTGTCAATGTTGATGTTGTTGTAATGTTATTATTGCACCATCTAAGACTGACCATAAACATCAGTTTGCCAACGCCTATGAAACATTAAACCCAAGTTTCACAATATTTATGCGAAAACTTTCTTAACGAATATAAAATACAAGTTCCACAATATGCAAAATGCCAGCTTCAATGTTTATGATGTTTATAAATCTTTGGGAACGTTAAATTCAACTGTCATGAAAACTTTACAGTACATACTCATACCATGGCACAATCCCCCAAAAAATCCTGACGTTCGTGACGGTCAATAAAAAAAGTACTCCAACATTGTATAGCATAAAGTTAATAAAGGGTTAGTTAAAATTGTCTGTCTGGTTCAATCATAGCGCTTTTAATGCTATGATCCCAGGTCCTGAATGACTTCCGATACCATCAACAGACTTTATAAGCGAAAATGGATATTTATTTACATTTAATTTAACTTCTTACAGATTTCAAAAGTGACAAAATACGAGACACTATGTATTATCAAGTGTTCTTTTGTAATACTGTATACTTGCATACATTAACAGAAAAACTAACATCTAATTTCACAATCCCTGAAATTGTTCCATTAAATACGAGTTACACTCGTTATTAAGTTATGAATTACAAATTGGGTAACATAATATCAAGAAAATGAGATACTGTGAACTGTCCTACTTCAATAATGTGAAATATTTCCTGTTTTTGTGGAAGCGCGGAGTCGAGGAAGCCGCCCACAACCACTGCAGTTCTTGGTAGTCAGTCGCCAATATTAATAATCCGGCGTTCGTGACTGTACTGTATATACCTTTCAGTTTGGTCATATCTCGAATGATTTGACTGACAGCTCTAGTTATGTCCATGTCACGTGAATATTCAGAACCAACGCGAAATCAAACTATCTTTCTTGGATTGTGGACTTATTCTTTATAATGGAGAGTGGGAGGGAAGGTCCTGTGATCAAGAGGCCGTTTCGAGGAAAATCTTATCCAGATTTTTTTTATATATAATGTATTTGAGATAACACCTAATATATTTCCCTGTATTCAAATTAAAATAAAATGTAATACGGGATGAATAAAAATATATAATGTAAATCTAATAATAATTGACTTCTGGTTGGCCAAACACACACAGGGTCAAAGCCTCATCATTTCTTACTATCAATTATCTCGTTTCAAGGTAAAAAAAAGAAATAAGAAAAAAGATCAACTCTGATTTTTCGCTACACATCGAAAACTACAACTTCCTCTACGTGATCTTCCGGTTTAACTTGTTCCCTTTCCTGCAGCGATATAAACTGATCCCAATTCTACAACATAAAATTGGCGTAATCGCTATGCTTGACTAGACTTCAAGTACAGTAAACGGCAAACTTACGCTCTATACCCGTTTCCCCGTTCAAACACAACTCGCTTTCTGAACACTTTCCCGGTCCATTTTAACATCTAGAGCAATTTTCACCTTTGATTTCACCATTGTGTTTCTAATAATTTGAACAAGACGTCTGTACCTTCCCCAAGATGGTTAAAACATGCTAGTTTGACTGCCACAACACGCCCACAATATACAGTAGTTATAAATTACGGGATATATTGAACTTCAGACATTCCCAGCTTATTTCAATTGAAGATTAACCACCCAAACGTTAACCTCCCCAAGTGAAATAACCTGGGATGTCTAATGTTCAGTGTCCAATTTTCCCAGCAGAAGATATATCAGTCATGTTTAACTCCTAATGACGTTACTTAAATGTGTAAATAAGAGCAATTATTCTTTAATCCTACGAAAAATTGGGTGAATATGTTTTTTAATTCGTTTTCCCCCTTCCTTTATTTTCTCTCATCATTATTATTATTATTATTATTATTATTATTATTATTATACACTCATATAACTATTAATCATTAAGGGTGTACGTAATACTAGGATATTCTTTGCTAAAATATATCGACCAAGAAAGTAACTACGCTATTTATTTCTCACGACAAACCAACGGGAACTGGGTTAATAATGGCAATTTTCTCATCTGAATTTGGTGGTATAATAATAATAATAATAATAATAATAATAATAATAATAATAATAATAATAACATACAGATTAGAATATAGATAAAAATGGACAAAATTCAGCGCATTTCCGGGATAAGACAGCAATCAATACTAACTCACTCACTCACTCACTCTCTCCCACACTCACTCTCTCTCCCTCTCACTCACTCACTCCTCTCTCTCCTCTCTACCCTAAAACATTCACCTCTTCATTCTTCCAACATTATGAATCAGTAACTCTTGATCCCCTATAACAATGTCGATATTTGAGGCGTCTAAATGGTTTGAAAAATTCTATTACATATTCGATTTAAGAAGAACCAATTAAAATGACGAGAATTTAGAATAATGGGTAAAACAGTTTTCAATTTGATTAGTTGTTTGTTTACATCCCGAGGAAAGAGTTTTATGAACCAACTGCATTTATGACGTAAGAGTTTCAAGAATAACCTCCAGCCTTCCACTCCCATTCATGAGCAAGGTGGTGGTGGTGATGATAGTGGTGGTGGTGGTGACAGTGGTGGTGGTGGTGACAGTGGTGGTGGTGGTGGTGGTGATGACAGTGGTGGTGGTGATGACAGTGGTGGTGATGACAGTGGTGGTGTTGGAGTTGTTTTTGTAGGAGTACTTTTTGGTGATAGTGGTGGTGTTGATGATGATGCCCGGTGGTGGTGTTGGTATAGTTTTTCGTGGTGGTGTCCGTGATGGTGGTGTTGGTGATGACAGTGGTGGTGGTGTTAGAGGTGTAATTTTTGGTTGTAGGGGTGTTAATGGCAGTGGTGATGACGGTATTGATTATGGTACTAGAGGTGTTGATGGCAGTGGTGATGACGGTAGTAGTGGTGATGGTAGAGGCGGTGGTGTTGCTTATGGCGTGAGAGGTAAGGTCCCTGACTCACCATCACATCTCTTGACACTGATGTTTGACCTCACACAAGACCTACCCTCCTTCCCCCACACACACGATCCATACTCCCACGATAACCACACTGGGTCCTCGGTGACGCTGTGTGTGTGTGTGTGTGTGTGGTTCTTCAGTTTGTATAAAAATCTGAGTTCTGTCTATTAGTTGTAAAGTTGCCACGTATAGTTGTAATGTAGAGTCCCAATGTGACTTAGTTAAGAGTACCAATGTAAGTTAAGGGCACCAATGTAAGTTAAGGGTCCCAATGTAAGTAAGTTAAGGGTCCCAATGTAAAGTAAGTTAAGGGTCCCAATGTAAGTAAGTTAAGGGTCCCAATGTAAGATAAGAATCCCTAATCTTTGCCATTGCCTTTTAACCTACATTGTATACATACGTTGCTTGTATACCGGCACTATCTATGTATATGTTAAGTGAAGAGTTTACTGAATGATTATATTGTGAAACGAAGGAATGAATAACCGTAAATAATTCAGGTCTAGTTATTTTCCCTGAGTTTCAAATATCCCTTAGGGTAAACTTTCTCTGCCTGTAGAATGCACTAACAGGATTCACCACAACATAAAGAGACGTGACCAAAGTGCAGTGAAATAATATAGTAAGTTAAGTACATTAACTGACTATCTCCAAGTATCGAAAACAATATCATACGAATCATTTTGAGAAATAATCATAATCACCTGAAAAATCTCCACCCCAGCTTATTTCACCTTAAGTTTAATCATCCTAACCTAACCTAACCACATCTTTTCAAATAGTGTTAAGGTGTTGTAATCTTTCAGGGAGGATATTCTTCTAGTGCTTCAAAAAGTCAGTCATTCCCTACCACTTACTTCTCTTGGCGCTGACTGGCTATCACCCGGGCGTGCTTGATAGGACTCCTAAACGTTTCCTTCTTCCGTTTACAGGGAGGCACAGGGAGGGGCGGTATTACGTTCCCTTGACCCAGAGGCATCCCCACCAACACCTCTCCGCGTTTGACCTTCTTTGGGGATGAGTGACGGAACTTAAACGGTGATTTTGATGGGGATTTAACATGACCCTCCTCTTCGACTTAATTGGTGATGATAGGATGGACTTAATTGGTGATGATGCGTCTCCCACCTCCTTCTTTGGGACTATTCCACCCTCAGGCTTCTTCACCTTCTTCGGGGAACTGTGAAGAAACATGAAAGATGATCTTGAAGGTGAATTCCTTTTCTTAGGCGAGGTGGTAACTTCAGGATCGATGGATGTCTCTAATACCATTGGATTGATGATTTCAAGTCCTTTTGGGAATCTCACCGGAGTTTCTAGATTCAAGGTTTGTGGTTCTTTGGGAAATTCTGGGTTCAAGATTTGTGGTTCTTTGGGAGATTCTGGGTTCAAGATTTGTGGTTCTTTGGGAGATTCTGGGTTCAAGATTTGTGGTTCTTTGGGAGATTCTGGGTTCAAGACTTGTGGTTCTTTGGGAAATTCTGGGTTCAAGACTTGTGGTTCTTTGGGAGATTCTGGGTTCAAGACTTGTGGCTCTTTGGGAAATTCTGGGTTCAAGACTTGTGGTTCTTTGGGAAATTGTGGGTTCAAGATTTGTGGTTCTTTGGGAGATTCTGGGTTCAAGACTTGAAGTTCTTTGGGAAATTCTGGGTTCAAGACTTGTGGTTCTTTAGGACATTCTGGGTTCAAAATTTGTGGTTCTTTGGGAAATTCTGGGTTCAAGATTTGTGGTTCTTTGGGAGATTCTGGGTTTCCAAGACTTGTAGTTTCTTTGGAAATTCAGGTTCAAGACTTGTGGTTCTTTGGGAAATTCTGGGTTCAAGACTTGTGGTTCTTTAGGACATTCTGGGTTCAAAATTTGTGGTTCTTTGGGAAATTCTGGGTTCAAGATTTGTGGTTCTTTGGGAGATTCTGGGTTCAAGATTTGTGGTTCTTTGGGAGATTCTGGGTTCAAGACTTGTGGTTCTTTGGGAAATTCTGGGTTCAAGACTTGTGGTTCTTTGGGAGATTCTGGGTTCAAGACTTGTGGTTCTTTGGGAAATTCTGGGTTCAAGACTTGTGGTTCTTTAGGACATTCTGGGTACAAAATTTGTGGTTCTTTGGGAGATTCTGGGTTCAAGACTTGTGGTTCTTTGGGAAATTCTGGGTTCAAGACTTGTGGTTCAGTGGGAGACTTCAATGATTTTGGGTCTCCAAGTTCTGCTTCTTTGGGAGACGTGACCCTTACAACTTCCGGTTCACTTGGGAAGTTTACAGGAGACTCTGGGTTCAAGACCACCTGTTTTTCTGGAGACTTTGGAACCACGACTTCAGTTTCCTTCAGAGATTTTCGGTTCACAACTTCAGGTTCCAATACTGGTGTGGGGTCTTGTTCTGGCGACAAAACTCTCCTCCTCTTAGGGGATTCAGGCAGGATTTTCACAGGTACAGGATCCCCATCACCACGGTCCAGCATCTCCAAGTCGACCTCATCAAGAGAAGTGATCGAGGCGGTGCAAGATGCAGGGCGTTTTGTTGCCTTCACGGGGGTTGTTTCCTGGGACTGTATTCCTGGTCTCTTGGGCAGTATTGGGGAGGTGCTGACGGAGTTGTAGCTGGGCGGGGTGTTGTAGCTACGAGGCTCTACATCTGTTGAGACGGCAGCATCCACCCGCACTGTTCTGTTGCCGATGAAGCCAACCAGAGGATCCCTGAGGCTCCTGAATGCACGCAGACGAAGCCTCATGGAACGCCGCTTCGAGAGCTTCAAGAAACTTGCGGAAAAACTTCCCTGGTCGTCAGACAAACCATCGGTGACGTGAACCCTGTCTAAGCTGCCACCATCTTCACTATCATAAGCGACGTGGGTCTGGCCCAGCTCCTCGTCTTCATCCATGGTCTTCTTCAAGTGGTATTTAGCGGCGGAGATCTTGGCCTTGGAACGCAGGATGGTGGCGTAGACGAGGTTGCGGGCGTAGTGCTCCGCCTGCGTCAGGTAGCGCCCTGAGAGCTCGCTGGCTGTGTCGTACGTCGCATCCAACGCCGAACTGCGTCGGCCCCGTCGGAAGCTCAAAGACCTCTTCAGGGGGGACCAGTCGAGGTGCCAAGGGATCTTCATGGTGGTGATCAAGGATGGTTGGTTCTGATAGGTTCTCTAGCTATTACAGGACAATGATAATGATTCTGACTGGCAGGTCAAAGGTTGTGATTGCAGATGACCCTTTGGTTCTGATTGTTCAATAGTTGTTTCTCCCAGATCAAGTGTATGACTTCTCACATGTCAGGGGCGCTGGTCAGACAAGCCAATAATTCTCACTAGTTAGACTACCAATTTTCAAGGTGGAGAGACAAGGTGCACTCTACTTCAATAAACGTCGGCAATATTCACTATTAATATGGCTTGCTTTCTTGTCTATCAGTCTTGTGTAAATTTATTAAATAATAAATGTAACAACGTAAACGGACTTCAAAACAGTATTAACCTAACTTAAACCTTCACAAATCTTTCCTTCCGTTCAATAAAATATTTTTCTTAACTCTGAATCTTCCTTCGTCTCCCTCACACTCTGGTGTCTCCAAGACTCCAGTTGTGGATGAACTAAAAACAAAGTCGCGTGGATACAGTTGTGACTATGACCGTAGCATAGTGACACAGATCCACGGACTCTCTTGTAATAACTCAAAAGTGAAACAAAATAGAATGTAACGACTCAAATACTATAAGCTTGAAGAATTAAAACACACGACACCTTAAAATAACTCAAAATTATAGAAAAAAGAGATGTAACGACTCAATGGTATGAGTTAGTAAAGTTAAAACAGCCAAGATGTGACTAACTGAACTAAGCTTTGTTGAACGTAAACAATGTGGACGTACAGTACTTCAATAACACAGCGAACTGATTCTGACGACTGACAAATACAAACTAAACCAGACAACGAGAAACTGGTGTCAACAATTCTTTTTTTGACTAAAACAAATGAGTCAACAATGAAATAAACAACATATAAAAGAAATTCAACTGATCATTCAAAATATAACGAAAATTAACTAAACGAATAAAAACAAAAATAATCGATTATATTTAATTGATATAAAAAATCTAAAGAACTATAAACTTGTAAAAATTAAAATTACACACAAATTTATTTTCGTTGTCACTCGGAATTGATTATAACGAAATAAAAACCGATCTAAAATCAGGTGCTGGCTATATTAATTCTATATTCTATGGAAACAGATCAAGACGTTATAGCCCATTACCATGTACTAGAATGAGTTTATATAAGAAAATAAGGAACAAAACTAATATGATTATGTATCTAGGTAAAATAATAAATACGAAGAGGAAACTGAAATGTAAACAGTAAAGAAATGAAAGAAAAAAATATTCAAAATATTTTCAGTATCAAAATCTGGGTAGTAGTGGTGTGTAGGCCTATCCGTGTCTGGCCTCAGGTTACGGTGTGTAGGCCTATCCGTGTCTGGCCTCAGGTTACGGTGACTTCGTGTCCAGTAGCAGCTTCATGTTCAGCACCTAACACGCCACAGATCTTGGCTGCTCTGCGACACTCACACACAGGAGGAAATTTCCATAAAAAAAAAAAAATCTGTTGGTTGATGGTAAACTTTCCCTTTGTAATTGTGCTTTGTAAATTTTTCTATAAGTCCTTGGCCGAATTTTCCCTCATTTTAAATTTTTCTTCAGTTGAATGCTAAATACTTCATTTTAACTGGTCTCTTGGTAGAAAGTTTCAGAGATAATTTCCGGTTGATTAATCTTGTAGAAATTTCCCTTTCTCAACTGGTCTCCCGCGATTTTTCCCCGTAATACTTTCCCTTTTCAGTTGTTGTGCTTTATGAAGTTTTTGTTGGCTTAAAACATCTCCTCCACCTCCTCCGCGACTCCAAGGAACAGCTAATGGTAGGTGGAATGGGGTATCAAATGGTTAGAATGGTGTGCTTAGGCTAGACGGGATATCTTAGCACTATCCTCTGACCTAAAATCCACTTGGATGGATAAGCAAGTGTGGATTAACCCTGAGAGCGTCGAACCTGTTCTGGGCATGTCATGGTTATCCACGATGATCAAGGATGAAATCACGAACCAAGTTTTTTTTTTCTTCAACGTCACACGAAGTTTTTACTCTCTTCAAGACATATTTTCATTAATCATCCTAAAAGTTATCAGTATTTTGTAGTATTGAAATGGGATGTATTTTCTCGTCTTGTTCAGAACTGATGGCACCAAAAATCTACACAATGCGAACTGTTTTTCACCTCAGTGGGTTACGAGGCAGCTTTTGCGTTGCTGCCTGGGCAAACAGTTCAACGCTCGCATCAAGGTCGCTGGATGTTACTATTTGGTGTATTTCCATAATTATCATCATCATCATCATCCTTTCTCGATTCTGTATTCTTAATCAAAGCACATTGTCCTTATCACCTGCTTATTATCTCAGGTACCGCAAGGCGTCATAGTTTTAATTTTGTACGAACTTCGCTACAAAATCTGTATAACACCCGCTAACTCAATAATGTCTCGGAATATATATTATTCTTGTATGTCTTGTCTAGCGTTTAAATATATTCCCACGAAAGTATTTAAGTTTCCAGGTATGTAGTGACTCCTCGATCCTAGAACTTCCAGGGACTTCAAGGCACTGAGGAGCGCAGGTGAGATGATCCTTACCTGCCGGAGGAACAATACTAACTGAGGGTCTGTGGCGTTTTCTTCCCCCCCCACACAAGAGCGACGCGCACAACATTCAATGAGGTGATTTTTTTTCGCCATTTTTTTCTTCTTCGCCGACGCTTTGCTATAATGCATCAACCAGTAAACGAGGCATATCTAACAAGGGTTTTCACTTCTATTAGGTCGCACTTTATTGTACTTTCTGCAATATATGTTCGCTACTCTTCCCTCGATAATAACATCGCTCTTTGCAATAACTTTCCCGCCTCCCATAAACACAACCAAAAGTTATAATTTAAACATAACTTTCACTACAGGTTTCGTATTTTATTAATTGTTTCACTGTGTATTTTTGTGCTTCAACTATTAAAGTCTTCAGGCATGTTAACTATATTATATTAATATACTCTTTACCATACTGCCAGGTTGTAACATCTTAACTAAACCTTGAAGTATACGTCATAACAAAAGATAAAAATACCAATTGATTAAGCATCCTGACACTAACGTAACCTAACCTAACCCCCGCAGGTAGCGTAATGGGATTTAACCCTTTCTCTCAGATTGTTGCATTTGATAATTTTATTCTGGTCAAAGGGTTAATAATCAGGTGAAATAAATAGAGACGCCAAATCTTAATGTGATCCAAATACCCGTGTGAAAAAAATCAATATTAAAAGTAGAATCAATTGTTTCCTGGTTACAAAAAAACCACAAAAGTCAAATTTGAGATTTATATTTTTTTGGATAGTCAAACAAATTACCTATATTAAAATAAACAAGAAAATTATTGTTCTCGACTCGAATGTTTATAGAGGTGCGCTGACGTCACAAAACACACGTGGGTTTATTTACGTTTGTGTTATGGCCAGTTGGCTCCTCACGCGCCACGAAGCATGCAAGTCATCTTTAACAATTACCACCATCTAACTACCCTGCAGAATTAGAATAGGTTTGTGTAAAATTTCTCTCATCATTATCAGTGTCTTCAGGTGAAA
Source organism: Homarus americanus (assembly GCF_018991925.1). Taxonomy (NCBI): domain Eukaryota; kingdom Metazoa; phylum Arthropoda; class Malacostraca; order Decapoda; family Nephropidae; genus Homarus; species Homarus americanus. The sequence continues at coordinate 9,338,682 of NW_024732780.1, forward strand.
TAATGAAGTTGTAAAAGAGCTCAGATGTAAAAAAAACATTTCCTTCCTGTTACTCGACATACAGTATATAAACTAACATCTTTCGTTGTCAGTTTCACCCAAGAACCATAACCACAGAACAAAATTGAGGATCGTAATTTTTTTTAAACGATAATTAAAAACTTCTCATGAACAAGTTTAGTTTTTTGTCAAATAATTTTATCAAGTAGGCATAATGTGCGTCCGTAAACGAAACAATTATCATTAAAAACTCTGGGGAAATTTTAAGAAAATATTAAAACGGCAATTTATGAGAAAATCTTACTTCAATATTAATATTCATACTGCTGGGAAAGAGTTCTAACTTGAATACCATTTAATCCCTTGAGTTCGAGGATTTAGCCCGTGAGTACGATGATTTAACCCCTTTAGTACGACGACATAACCCTTTAAGTCATCGTACTCACGGGGTTGTCATCGTACTCAAGGGATTGTCATCGTACTCAAGGGATTATCATTATATCTTTCTAATTTTATAACTTGAGTTTTCTAGGCGACTTGCAATAACTGTTTTGCACCATAAACATACAGTATATCAAATAAAAATAACGATAATAATGATAATACTACTACTGCTAACAATAAAATTAATATTTGTAGAGAGCCAAGAGTACTGTAAGTAGATTAACCCTTGTTTCGTTAGGTTTATTTTTTTATTTATTTTTTTATTTATTTTTTTTGGCGGGAAGGAGCAGTAAAAGGCGGGCCAGGGCAGCACGTTACGCTGTCACGCCAAAGTGCCATGACTCATGTTTACATTCACCACGGAGACCAAAATTACAGTCCTGAACACTTCACAATGCACCGTGGCTGACGCATTGCCTGCCGACAGTATCATAAAGGGTTCAGAATGCTATCTGGGTCCTAAGTGCAGAGGGAGGGGAGGAAAGAGAGGGGAGAAAAGGGGGAGAGTGGGGAGGAAACGAGAGGAAGGGAGAGGAAAGGGGTAATATTAAGGGTACGTTTCTTTTCCCGGTAAATCAACACATCTAGGACAAAATATCTTAGTTAATTTAATCATAACTAAATTTAATCAGCTTAAGAACATTAATTTTTGAACTAGTGAGATTTTGTTCGCTATTACTTTCGTTGTGGGAGTTTTTGTTCAGTGGGATTTTGTCTGTGCATCCAAGTCAAGATAGCGTGCGACCTAACCCACGTAGACGATTGGCACGGGGTCAGAGTTTTATATCCAAGGTTAACATTGTTTATCTAGATTGCGTGTGAGAATGAGACCAACATTCAGCTGCAGATTTGACTATAAATTTAAATTCACGTCGAAATTTATATTCTTTAATCTATGAAATTTATATGATCTTGACTTTAAATGTTAATAATGTTATCCTATTCAATACGTTTTCGTAATATGCAGATAATATTCCATGATTGCAGACCCCATGACAGTTACGGTCCTTAATTCTGAGTAGTAATCTGAGTCAGTGTGTTTACCAGTTACTTCGATATACATTTTGTGTGTGTGTGAGCTTAGCTGGCACGTTTGAAATGTCTTACACATTTACGCAGTTGCTATTCGCTTGGTATTCCAATTTTCTCCCGGTAAAAGCTACATTTGAATTTCTTTCGCTGTAAATGTCTACGCCACAGTTCAGTCAGGTAGCCCGCACCTGTTTTCTAACAATTGTAATTCTCTCGCGTGCTGCCAGGATAAACGCCAGAGAAAAAAAAAAACGTAATAAAACTGCATAACAAGAGGTAATCTCAGTCCTATTTCGTTAATTCCACCCGGGCGGTTGCGCAGTGCCTTTAAAGGATTTTTCCAGCGAGATCAAAAGATGTTTTATCACTGCACCTAACTCACCCACCGCTACATTTTAAAATTAATACACATATAAATTTCAACTCGAACAATAACGATGATCTAAGGTTATATAAAGAATCATCAGCTATGAGGAATTTAAGATATTCTGAGTCAACGAACAATAGATAAATCAAGATAAACCTCATAACGGTAAGCGTCGTTCATCTCCATGTTGTTTGATCTAAAGGGGCTATCAATCAGCCTCATCCGGGATAAACATATTTACCACAAGACATACTGTAGGTTAATGCAGGTCCACCATGATATTATTAACGTCTCTATTTTCGTCAAGAAGGAAAGAAGGAAGGAAGGAAGGAACAAATACAAGGTTGAAGAAACATCTGGTAGTCCTGTTCACTATTTTTTTCTTCCTTTGATAAGAGAACGAAAGTACTACTATAATTCCACTTAAAATATAGAAAACTTAATCAAATTCTCTTATAACCATCAATTTATATAATAATATCAAACACTGGGAAATAAAGTAGTATTTTTATAAACCCATCTACGCCTCTCCAATGGTCTAAAACACAATAGGTTTCAAAACATAATCCCTTAATCCCTTAATCCTAGTTTCCCTTAATCCTAGTTCCCCTAATCCTAGTTTCCCCTAATCCTAGTTTCCCCTAATCCTAGTTTCCCCTAATCCTGGTTTCCCTTAATCCTAGTTTCCCCTAATCCTGGGAAGAGATTTGGGGGTTGACGGAAATAATTTTAAATGAGGAATGAGGTTGGTTGGATGGATGGACAGATGTGGAAAGACTAAGAGAAAAATTAAGACGGTAAGTATATGTTAAGTGTTAGTCGACCCACGTGATATAACCTGCATACACATGAGGTCAAATGGTATTATTATTATTATTATTATTATTATTATTATTATTATTATTATTATTATTATGATTATTATTATTATTATTGCACCTGATGATAAAACACGCTAATGCTATCTTAAGAAAACCTTATCTAACGTAACCTCACCTAACCAACCACAACCTAACCTAACCCAACCAACCACAACCTAACCTAACCCAACCAACCACAACCTAACCTAACCCAACCAACCACAACCTAACCTAACCCAACCAACCAGAACCTAACCTAACCCAACCAACCAGAACCTAACCAAACCAAACCAACCACAACCTAACCAAACCCTAACCAACCACAACCTAACCTAACCCAACCAACCACAACCTAACCTAACCAACCACAACCTCACCTATCACTGGTCAGATTTTGTAAGGGGCAATACAGTATCCCTCAAAAGTTACATACAAATCTGATAATCGGTTCGATATTACATTCACAGGAGGGACGGTGTGTGTTAGGTCAGTGATGGCAGACACACGATAACTAAATTTAATATCTCACAACTTTGTTCTAGTATATAATAATATATTTTTTTACAGTCAGTCGCTGATAATATGATAACCACCAGAAAATAACAAAATTAAGGTATAACTATTCAAATATCGGTTCGTGTAAGAGTATAAAGGAATGGACTCAGTGTTAGAGTATATTTAAAACGTCCTTAATAACTCATAATTAAACGATATATTGAAAAACAAAGATCAATTATACTAAGGAGTTACAAAATTATATAATCATCTTAACGAAATTGTCTTATGATATGCCATTTAGCGAAAAAAAATGCATTCTTTGACAGGCACACAGGCGTGACACTACGGTATTATACAATTACTCCTGTGATCACGCGGCGGGGACAGTGTTGCATGTTGCTATACAATGCTCTCAGTAATTACCACACAAATCCTAGCTTGCGTAATGCCACCAAAAAATGTAAAAAGTTGACGCTAAATCTTACTGTAATGTATATATCTGTCTGGTTTGATTTATTATCGTGTACATGTCTTTGTCTGTGCGTGATAGTATGTGCGTTATGTAACTTATGTAGGTCAGCGTATGTTAATATTGTTACACATGAAGGTATGTCTCGGTAACAAGCAAAACTCCATTATTACTAAAACTGAAGATAGTCATAATTTCAAGTTACTTAGTATGAGACGCAGATAATTATTCTCATTTAGCGTAAGAAAATTAATAAGAGGTAAATTAATCAAGCATAGAAACACTGACTTTATGAGAGTTAGGAGTCACCATTACACCCTGCTACCCTGCGCATGAGAAGGGTTTAAAACTGACTTCTTTTTCAACCTTCAAGAGTTTGGATAAAAATACCAAAATCTGAAGAAAATGAATTTGAAATTATCGAACAGTAGATCCATAAATAATTAATCTCACGTGCTCTAGGATATAAATTAACTTGAACACCAAAATCAACTTACGAGGCAAAATAGAGAGTACTGGTAGCGGATGTGAACAATAAACTTTATACACAAAATTTACTTACTTAATAAAATCCCAACACAAACTTAAGACGATTTTTATTTTAATACTTACGTGAGGAAGTAGGTGTTCGGTGCGTTTAGATTACCATACAAAGTTAAGATTTAGATTCGGGTCTGTTTAGTCACTTTAGTGTTTCGTTAAGTTAATTTTAGATATGGTTAAGTTAGGTTTCTATAAGAGCTGGTTAGGTTAATATTTAAAGGAAGTTAATGATAGAAATATGGTTAAGTTAGTTTAGTACTTGACTATTTGAGTAAGTTAGGTTAGGTTAGGCAAGCATTAGACTCGCGTGGGTCTATCCAAGCACCCATCACCCCCTCCCCCCCTCACGTGACCTTGAACCTTGACCTAGCGGGCTTGGGTCGGCTGGGTCAACACTGGTGATGGCCGGAAGCACACAAGGTCAGCAGCTGTTACACGCGGTCAATACATCTTCATTATCTATACCGCTGGACCCTTTCACTCTCTCATCATCTACCTGGTACCTGCGTTAACCTGCCCTATTATAAGTTAACGTGACCTATTGTAAGTTAACCTGCCCTAGTGTAAGTTAACCTGACCTATCTGAGTTAACCTGCCCTATTGTAAATTAGCATGACCTAGTTTAAGTTAACCTGACCTAGTTTAAGTTAACCTGACCTAGTTTAAGTTAACCTGACCTAGTTTAAGTTAACCTGACCTACTCTAACAATCTAACCCATCCTAGATTAATCGAACTCGAGTCATTCTGAGAGAGAGAGGCCATCATCCGTCCTCACCGGCGTGTCACTATGGCCCTGTAATGGCCTTTTTAGTCGACCCTGGGCCATAATTCTTTCCTCTCCTCTTCTCCTTATTTCTCCTTCCTCTCGTCCTTCTCTTCTAGTTCTTCCCCTCCTTATTCCAGTCTCTCTCTCTCTCTCTCTCTCTCTCTCTCTCTCTCTCTCTCTCCTATCTCCCCTTCCTCTCTATCTCTTGTTCTTCCTTTTCCTCCTCTCCTCCCCTTCTTTCTTTTCCTTTCTTTCCTCTCTCCCCTCTCCTCTTCCCTCTTATTCGTGTCCTTATGGCTCTCTCTCTCTCTCTCTCTCTCTCTCTCTCTCCCTATCGATCTATCTATCTCAGGAATAATTTGGCGAATACACACAATTTTAAGTATCATTTGGCGAATACCCAGGACTATATTGGCGAATACATACAATTTGTTCCAGGAATAATTTGGCGAATACATATAATTTCAGATATAATTTGGCGAATAAAAAGATTCAAGACTAATTTGGCGAATACAAATAATTTCAAGTATAATTTGGCGAACAGATACAATTACTCATCCATTCCAGGAATAATTTGGCGTCTTTCGCGAACCTTCGAGGATAATAATTACGACCCAGATTCCAGGAATAATTTAGCGAACGACGAATTATGACAGAAAAAAATGGCCATGTTTTCATACCTTCATGGCCTGCCCCCCCTCCCCCGGCCCTGAGTACGAAGGGTCTGTTAGTATTATTTATCACACATTTAAAGGAATTTGTTTTTGTTTTCTTAGATTATTATTATTATTATTATTATTCCACACACACACACACACACACACACACACACCGTAACCTTCCATCTTGTTGACGGGCGTTCTTTTTTTTGGGCCTGTAATCCGCCCTACGCATTTATCTCAGCCTGCCTCAACCTGCCCGACGTAAGAATCCTCTTGGCCTGCATCTCCTAAGTGGTACAGCCTGTAATTATTCCCATGCATCTATCTATCAGCCTGTAATCTGTCATACACACTAAGCTTTCAGCCTGCAGTCTAATCTAAGCGTCTCAGCCTGTAATCCACCCTACACCCAAATACCGCAGCCTGTATCACACTAAGTATCCTACGAACCTGTAATCCTATCTCGGTATCCTGCAAAAAAAAATCAATCTGACACGTCTGATTCTAATCCCTAATTATCTTGAGGTATGTACCACCACAACAGGGATTAGGGATTAGGTAGTGGTACCAGGTAGGATTGACGCCAGTCCTACCACCATCCTACTGTTATTAGTAGGGGGTCATTATCCTTCCTCCCGTCCTTCCTCCAGAGGGATGATGGTGGGGGAGGGGGCAGTCTTTAATGGAGAGGTCAGGGGGTCTCTCTCTCCTCTCTCTCTCTCTCTCTCTCTCTTACTTCCGGGTGTCTCTTTGTCTCCATTACCTCTTCCCTCTATCCATCTGATTGCCCTTTCCTCCCTCCCCCATCACCACACCACCTTTCCCCCCCCTCACTTCTCCCCCCATCACCCTTCCCTTCCTTCACCCCCATCACCAACACCACCACTAAATTATACCCATATAATCCCTTCCTCTCCTGATACAATAATTACCTGGTTAATAATCATAATTATCACCCAACCATCATCAATCATCGTTACACTGTTAAGTCAGTGGCGTCACCCTCATTAAGGTTTAAATTGGTCCCCCCCCTCCATGCCGTTTTCTTTAATCATATTCCGTTTTCTTTAACTCAACGCACTCTTAAATAATAAACCCAAAGATGTATGTCTAGTGCTTACCAACAGTGTGTAACAGAGAGCCAGTCCATGCCTAGTACTTGCCAACAGTGTGTAACAGAGAGCCAGCCCATGTCTAGTGCCTTTTCAACAGTGTGCTGGCTGAGGCGGCCCATGTCTAGTGCTTACCAACAGTGTGTAACAGAGAGCCAGTCCATGCCTAGTACTTGCCAACAGTGTGTAACAGAGAGCCAGCCCATGTCTAGTACTGAATACCTGATAAAAAAACACTAGTTGTATTTTTAACTCAAAATCTAAATGTTATATCAATGTGTATTAGAAGGACATAATGTAGATATATTTTCACTCACTAAAAACTACTTGTATTGTATGACTCGTGAATTTAATCGTTATCTAATATTTAATTGTCAATGTCTAATATTTAATCGTTATCTAATATTTAATCAAGAGAAAAATAACAATCAATAACAATCACAGTAATTGAAAAAAAATTAAGACTAAGTATTGAAAACCCGCAGAGTGTGAGAAAAGAGAATTTATTTTCATTTTCTGGTGAGAAGCGATAATTGGGTGAGCTCAACTGCGTGAAATATGGCAGGTGGAGGGAAGGGCAGTGGTAGGTGGAGCGGGGCTAAATGTATTAATCTCTGGTATGGCGCGAGATTATCACATTATCTATTTAAGTTGAAATTATGTCAAAAATATGTTTTATGGTATACTGATGTGGTTAAAATAGTACTATATCTAAAGGAAATAACGAGAGATTACGATATATTTTAGCTACTAGAATTGACGCGATATTCAAATGTTTTTCTACGACTGAAGTTACCGTTGGGTTAAAGTAATTAATATTGGCGCAAGGTTAAAATATTTATCTCAAGTAATCGGCGTTCCTTCACAGTGGTAAACTCTTAACGTAAATATCTTTGAGAATAAAGACAGTGGCGCGGGGTTTAGGATGATATATTAACTAAGGTGACGGAGGGGGCTGTTAAATAATTATAAGGCGTGAAATGGTAATTATTCTGAGCAGCCAGTATGGGGTGTGGTGGTGAAATGGTGGTAGTGTGGGCCGGGTTTACAGTGTGTTGGGCCAGGTTTACAGTGTGTTGGGCCAGGTTTACAGTGAGCAGGGCCGGGTTTACAGTGAGCAGTCCAGGGGGTTCAGTGAGCAGGCCAGGGGGTTCAGTGAGCAGGCCAGGGGGTGCAGTGGAGCAGTCAGGGGTTTCAGTGAGCAGGCCAGGGGTGCAGTGAGCAGTCCAGGGGTGATGAGCAGGCCAGAGGGGTGATGAGCAGGTAGGGGTGTGATGATGAGCAGGCCAGGGTGCGGTGAGCAGGCCAGGGGGGTTTGGTGAGAGCAGAGGCCGGGGTTGTTGAGGCGTTGGGGGGTGCAGTGAGCAGGCCAGGGGGTGCAGTGAGCAGGCCAGGGGGTGCAGTGCGGCAGGCACGGCATGATCGGGACAAACACCCCTTGGGCGGCGATACAGGGTAAAAGATGGGACCGCGACTCTTCCTCAAGACTAGGGAGGATAACTACACACCATTAATTACTACACAATTATCGCTAATTACAGGTGTCGTAAACTAAACCCGGGTGACGCCGCACCACTACACTTCAGGCCTCTCTCTCCTCTCTCTCTCTATATAGCCTTGACGTCGAACGGCGTGGCAGAAACAGCAATCGCACATGTTCCGCAGTGCATATCTGTTGTCTATCCCAGTACAAGACAACAGGGAATCAGACCATCTCCTTCCCTGACATAAGATTATGTAATAATTTCTAACCTAACCAAACCTAACCAAACGCTAACACAAACTAACCTAACCTACCGATAATCTAACCCAAAACCTTACCAAACGCGAATCCAACTTAACCTAACCCAACGCTAACACAACCTAACCTAACCCAACCTAACCTAACCAAAAGCTAACCAAACTTAACCTACCTCAAGTTAAAATTATGGCGCTTTAATTATCACCAGGTAAAAAATACAACCTGGGAGCTGTTTTAATTCTCAGGTGATACACAAGTTAATTAAAAATATCACCTGAACTAATAAACAGGTTACCAGGTAGATAATAAACGCTGTTGCTGCTGTTTTAATAAGAAAGAATTTATCAAGAGTGACAAAGTTCCAAATATCTTGACCAAATGAAAATAAGGATACGATAGGTTTCTTTTTTTTCATTTTTTATCGTGATTATGAATTATTCTTTATTTCTTCTTATTATTCTTGTTCTCTTTCCTTGTTCCGGGTACAGTGTGGAGGGAGATCTAGGGAAGAAGGGAGAGATAAAAGAGAGAGGAAGAGAAAGAATACGGTAGGAAGAGAGGACTGAGGGAGGAGATGAAAGATGGGAGGCCAGGGCTTGGAAGGGAGGAGAGGGAGGGAGGGAGGGAGGGAGGGAGGGAGGGAGGGAGGGAGGGAGGGAGGGAGGGAGGGAGGGCGTCCCCTACAGAGGCTGACATTTACTCTTTAACAATCTCACTCACTTGACATAAACACGTGAGGTAAGTTATGTTATCTACAACACGTAACAATATTAGTGTTGATTCTCTGATGTTCGAACGTTAAATTTTGTTCCAGCGTTAAATTTTCAACTTCAGTGACGTTATGTGATGACTTCAGACGATAAAATTCAGTTACGGTTCAATATAACAACCATAGTTCATTATAACAACTGCTGAAACGAGATAAGTTTATTAAATTCCAAATAAATGTACTCAAAATATCAAGGTTTTGGTTAATAAGAGCAATAAACCAAATGAAAAACGAGATGAAGATAATAACAATAATAAAGAAGAATCAACGGGTAATAAATATAACTCGTATGACTTATGGCTAAAATTGATGCCAGGGCAATACATTTGTTTACAATGTTTCAAGTCCTACCGTAAATATATTATCCTGCGGTCCCTCAATGTTTACAACCAATCCTTAATAAACCTTAAACACTGAAAAGTTATCCTGTACTGGTGATAACATTAATAATCTTCAGACAATCAAAATACAGTAATTACTAAAACAACATATTCTTGCATTTCTATTTCGGTCTCTCAAGATGACTCCGGATGTGACTTTTTATTGAAAAACTGTTTTGTTATCGTCTTCGTCATCTCAACTCAAATGTGTTTCACAAGTACAAAAAAAGGAATGAGATACAAGGGACTTTATTATCGTTAATTACACACACACGCGCACTGAAATCACCATAAGTCGAGCAATCATACTTTAAAAAGGTTTCGGGAACAGGAAATAGCCTAGCCAACAACTTATTTGTTTTGCCAAGGTTCGTTAGATTATTCAGTCTCAGGACAAACTTCTAAAGGTAATGATGAAGGAATTATATTTAAGACATTGTTCTCTTAGTTAATGCTTGTGTGTGTTTGAGCAGGATGTCGTTAAGCCTCGGTACAAGCTATTTCCCCCCCGACATAAAACGCGCCCAAGAAATGGAAGCATACGTATATATAAACAAAATCTTTAATACTTTATAAAAATGGGCTTCAAATTTTTCATATTATTTAATAGGATAAAATTGTACACTTTTATGATAATAGTTTTACTCACATCAATATTCTTCCCCGGAAACGTAAAAATATAAGACGTTGGTTGACACAGTGGTTTTGGGTGGGAAAAAGCGACCTTGGCAGAGAGCAGCGAACGACGTGTAGTGTGGCTTGGGGGTTACCTTTCCTTACTCTCTCTCTATCTAGCTTTGATTTACAATGGCTTGGGGGTTATCTTTCCTTCCTCTCTATCTATCTAGCTTTGATTTACAAACTAATGGCCACCAAGACTGAAATAAATCACTTATATTGCTGGTATTGCAAACATTTGGTTGTATTTCATGGTTTCGCTTTTATGACCCTTCAAATACCGGGGAAAAAACGTTTGTCAGTTCGTAGTGAAAACGAATAAAGTAACCTAACTTAAACCCAAACTAAACCTGGCATACCTAAACCAAACTCGATTTTAATACAATTCGAAATCGGTTTGAGGATTAACATTGTCTAAAAACCCCCTCAAAAATGGGCAGACAATTAACACCTTATATAAAAACATTAAGTGTGTTTGGTCAATAATGGTTAAAAGAAACACCAGAAAATTCATTCCCTCGGGTCGCCTCTGTTGACATCTCAATTTATCGCTGAGGTAAAAATATCCGGGAAGTATCGTACGCTTGCGGTTTACGCGGGAAAAATCCACGTGACGCTCTTATTCATCCCGGCGTTGCCAAGTGTGTAATTACAACGTATGGTTCGCTGCCTCATTATTACAGTATATTTACACCGACAGTCTTGGGGGTAGGTATATCTGGCGTTACACACTGCATTAATGAAGGGTTAGAGGCTAGTTATTAACATCTCCGCCATGACTACGGATCTTGAGAGTTGAAACCAAAACAAGTGAGCATCATAACAGGAGAGTAAATAAGGCATCCAATCTTAAAACACGTTACATTCAGCCAATCCTAAAGCTCGTTACATTCAGCCAATCCTGAAGCACATTACATCCAGCCAATCACACCCGAAAAAAAATCCTAACCAGGCACGCGTGAAATCAACCTTGAAAATCAGAGGGTTCAATAAAACTAATAAAACCTAATAAAATAATCCCACGAGACGGATGCTTTGAAGTAACATGTCCGCGAGGGGCCGGTACAAATATATATACAGGATATAAACACCTCATGAAATTTTGTCTTATATAGTAATGGAGGCGAACGCTATATCTACTACCTTTATATATACGTATAAAGATTGTTACTGATACTACAGCACCTTTATACAATCAATGAATTTAAGAACTAAAGACATAAACCAAACATCCGAACACCACCACTGATGAATCCGAACATTCGCGCGGGAAAAAAATCAAGTAAACAAACAACAGCTGCCCTTTCCCATCCCCGCGCTTTACCATTTTAGTTCCGGACACAGCTGAACGCATCACTACACACCCTGGACAAGAGCTCCGTGATATCCGCAGTGATTCTACAAGTTCACGCTAATGTAATGACCTTGAGAATACACCACACCCCGTCCTAGATTATCCACGGCAAGTTTACTCTCTAGTTAAATTGATCCGTTAACCCCTTGGGTACAATGACAACCCCACGAGAACGACGACGATAACGCCTTGAGTATGATAATTTAACCACTTGAGTACGATGGCACAACCTCTAAGTCACCAAGTCGTCATGCTCAAGGGGTTAAGTCATCGTACTAATGGGGTTAAATCATCGTACTTTAGCTGTTGTCATCACACTCGAAGGGTTAAACCATCGTACACAAGGGGTTAAATCAACGTAATGTCGGCATAAGGCGTTCACTATCTAATATGTATAAAAAACAATCGGTCTTCTGAATAACTCATCGAACATTAAGTGAAATAATATGATAAATCAGGATTACTGGATGGAGTCATTATAATATAATAACGATTGGAAATTACAGAAGCCATTAAAAGGTATAGATGAAAGATACATTTGTCTGGGCAAAGAAACTATGATGACACGACAATTATTACCATTTAAATTGTCATCACGTTACGATTCCCAATATGACTACCAGTACTATTATTAAAATTATTACCACCACCACTACAACTGAACTAATGACAATACAGTAATACTAATTTTATAAAAAAAATAAGTCCAGAATAGTGTTATTACGTTTCCTCATTAGACAAATTTGTTTTCTACGATTCTGTATTTTAATTCTATCTGGTTTTAAGTGAATGCATTTAATTAGGCGTTATTTTAATGCACGCAGTCACATGATAATATAGTTTCTTTAATTTTCAGTAACATAAATATACTCTAAACGCTGCAGGTGTAAAAAGAGGCATGTAAATTGTCATCTAAAAGAATTCACTCATTGCATGTTAGTTCCAGGAATGTTCTTGACCTTGACCAGAAGAACGCTATTTGACTAAGGCGAATGCAGACGCGCAAAATAACGTTTCACCCAAAACATGCGTCAGGTATTACGTAGTCAAGCCACAATGCCATGCTATTTGAAGCTCTCCCAACTGTTTCAATGTAGATCAAAATTCCTTCTCACAAATAACTCGACATTTTATATAATCCCAGCACGCAACGTCACCTCCGCTACCCTCCCGCCGCCATAACACAACCTGCAGTAACCCGAAGTCAACAAGAGGAATGAGTCACTTTGCTACAGTTCATCTCCCCCTCTGGTTTATGTAAATAATTAAGAAAGGTTAAATTTTATAATTATGGGTTAGTAACGAGTAACAAGGCGCAACTCCCACGTGCAGTCAACTGATATATATGTAAGCAATTAAAACAAAGTACAGATTTACGATTAATCTAGATGAACAGTCTGTGATACATTAATCTGTATTTTTACCAATAAATCAGAATCAACTTTTCTTTCGATTTAAATTCTGGCAATTATTTACCACGCTAGGTTGTCACAGTGGTCAAGAAACCATAAGATATTGTGGCCTTCGTAATCACCCTGAGGCCGACAGGTGGTGGAGGGAGCACAAGATCGATATGGCCTTGACACTGCTCTACCTCACCATTTGGCAGTCACGCGGTAAGAATTGTGTAATACTGCTGACTCGTGTCTGTCTTTCCACCTCGGCAAATGTACAAGAATGTTATTGTTATTCTCCCGCGTTTTATTTCACGGATATTCTCTAATTATTTAAATTTGGGGGAGAATTTCTTGAAGGTATGGCTTTAGACTACAAAATTTTTATCAGTTTGGAAGACAATAAATAATAAAGTCTTCATTCACTAATACAATTTTCCCGCCCCGTCTACTGCGCATGCGTTGGATTTAACCATAATTATACGTTTATTAAGTTATTGAAAACACGACACTAACAAATAAATAACAAAAATATACACAATACAGATAAATGAGTTTTTTCTAATGAAGTTGTAAAAACGCGTCTTAACTGGTTATTAAAATCTACGACATTAAGATAGATTCTCAGTGGCTTGTATAATTAACCATTCCTTCTCCTAATTGGGAATGTGTGAACGCATCTACCTGACTCACTTTAAGCTAAGATAATTTAGAAAGCGTCGAAACTACACACAAGACTTTACTATAAACATTCCCATTCACTTGTTTTCGTTACGGTGGGCGATTAAAATAGATAACAGAACGAAACTTAAAGAATCTACACACAGTTCTGAGAAACTGGCGTGACTCTCCTGCACCTGACGTTCCTACACTCATCAAACATGACAAAAAAACAGGAAACTCACCGGATTATCAGGTCACACGCTTTTCGGATAACAACCAAACTTTACAAGATCAGCATCAAAGAAGATATACACACACACACACATAGTATATACGGAAAGACCTACAATGCCACAGTAATACGACGGGTCCCTAATGACAACAACGCAGTTTGTCATGGGTGGTAGCGTGAGTTCTCGAAATTTAGCCTCCTACTGTCGGGGGCGCGGTCCACTGAGGTTTCTGCCTTTAAATGGTGGTAGAGATATATTTCATACTTAGAGGGGGAGCCAAGGTAACGTCAACACGAATATTTTTTTTTTTTATTTAATCTGAGAGAAAGAATATTTTGATTTTAACTCGAAGTAAAGCCTGAAGGAAAAGTTAAGTCGTACTGTTTTTAAAAGAACATTTGAAGATTTGCCTCCCCAGCTTATTTCACGCTAATATTCGCCCCAAGTTTATTTCACCCTACTATTCGCCCAAGCTTATTTCACCTGAAGATTCGCCTCCCCAGCTTATTTCACGCTAATATTCGCCCCAAGTTTATTTCACCCTACTATTCGCCCAAGCTTATTTCACCTAAAGATTCGCCTCCCCAGCTTATATTTCACCCTAATATTCGCCCAAGCATATTTCACCTAAAGATTCGTCTCCCCAGGTTATTTCACTAGAAGATTAACCACAATAAATACAAACATTACAGAACTTTATAACAGGTGAATCAAGACAGTAATTCTAGTCACAAGTAGAGACATATACCACGAGGTGAGAAAATACTGGTTACTTGTCTGAGTGTCAGCTAGCAGGGCCGATCACAGCCCTGCCAGGCCTCGAGTCGGCTCTCTGTCGCCTCCGCTGAGCACGTCCAGTCGCGTCGTGGTTCAGTGCACCCCATAACCGGGTCATACAACAAGGGTGACCTGCACGACAACCTTGCACAAAAACAAGTGAGGGGGAGGGAGGGAGGGGGAATACACCTCCTTACTGGCGTTGAAAAAGAGAAACTAGTTCAGAAGACTCCAGGCAGTAAGACCAAGTGACAAGGGGGAAGACACGATATGGACGCCCCCGTTTTGGTGGCCTCTGACAAGCCACCGAGGACAAGGGATGATGAAAAGTGGGTCAGGTACACGGAGATTAAGGAAGAGTTGGTGGTTCACAGCGGGAAAAAAAAAAGTTCAAGTAACCTTTTTCTTTATTCCTTTCTCTCATGCTTGGCGAGTCAAGGAAGTGTGAGAAGGCAAATTGACTATTGTTTTGTAATTCATTTTTTTGTTCAATTTTTTTTTCTAGTTTCTTTAGCTCTGTAATTTAACCGGTTTCCTGCATTATCTACTTATTTATCCCTTTATTTTTATTTCAAGTGCGTGGTAGGTGCGTGAGTGGGTGCGTCAAGAGTATGTTCGGCGACCTACAACGTCACCTTCGCCCTGAGACTTAGGCCCCGAGGTGAGCGTAATCACTGACTTGTATAAACGCCGGGAACGCCCCCAGGACATGCAACACAGGATCCGCTGTTTTTATGTTGGCTTCCGATTCCCTTTGTGCGTGCTGGCTGTCTCTCTTACCGTTTCTGATCCCATTGTAGTGGTGTTCCTTTATCCTACATATCTAATGGTCGCTTTAATGAGTTTAAATTCCATTGTGGCGTTTGCTTTTATGATGATGTGATGGATTATTAAATGGGTTTTGATCCCATCTTCCAGGTTTGTTTTGATAGAAGGCAGAGTTGGTTTGGATCCTATTGTAACTTTTTATTTACTTTCCCAGTACTGTACATTTAACGGACGATTGAATTGATTCTGATTCCACTCCAATGTTCTTCCTTTATCTTACCTTCTTAATGGACGACTGAATGGGAACTGATTCCATTATAATGTTCTTCATTTATTCTGGGTAATGGATGAATAAATAGGTTCTGATCCCCCGAGTGTCATTCCTGGGGTCTCTATAATGTTATTACAGGTTTTTAACACGAACTGACGACAGAATACTTTCCAATATACATATAAAATAAATATCTATTATATTTATGACTTGATGGATACTCAACCTAATGGATCATCGCGAAAATAAGCTCCCCTTACCTAACTAGGACAAAGGCAGTCTGATATTGCAATATGACCCATCTCGTCCAGTTAAAAGCATATCTGATAATCTCATTACAACTGTAGTAGTTGAACAATTAAATTAACAAAATAAAAAATATTGTACAGTATTGTTTGTAGTGATGCAGTGCGACCATCCTGTGAATCACCTGTTAATTAAGACTCTCAGTTGATTACATTGTTCCTCGTCACAACCACAACAAAAGCGCAATGGTGGCACACTGTCTGGTTGTCAAAATCAGATTCATAACCTTATTTTCAACAATAAAAAGTCACTGATTGAATCTATAATGTTTTCAAATACTAATCCAGTTATTATAAAACTGGTTGTAGAGTTAGTCTCTTTCCCACGCTCTTGGTAACGCAGCTAATATTGGTATTATTTTTTAACACTATCTTGCTTCCGTGCAGTAAACAAGACCTTGAACTTGTCTTATGCCACTAATATAATAATTACATTTATTTTAGCAGACCAGTATTAAGACAATTACGATACGACGCATGCACTGCCTTTGAACTACGGCTATATAACTAAGCAAACTCATTAATCTATAACAATGACAGTGTCGCTAGTAATCACTGAATTATAAACACTAATATTAAAATCTTAACACTACAATGGTCAGTGATAACAATATTAAGGTTTATTCTTTACATATCAACATCTAGTCTAATCCCAAAGTAAAGTGGATTGACATTTTCTTTATAGACCCATAAAAAGTTAAGAACGCATAATTAACATAAGAACATAATTAATGGAGATTCCGCTATTAAACCGTTCCTCCATTGGCATACAACTTGCACCTGATTGGCCGATTCGCTAACCAATGAGAAAAGCGTCATAATAACAAAATACATTTATACTCAACTTTTCCTTAATAATCACAATGTTGGTGTGGTAATTATTAATCTGTTGCTACGAGTAAATGAAAGAACCTAAACAGAATATCCATTGTATATTATTCAACGGGTCGTCAAAACTATGGCAGAACGTAAAATGAACAAATTAAATCTTTAAACATTATCAAAATCATTCCTCTACAATCTAAGCTGTGTGGCCAAATGTTATCAAAACGAGGTAAAAGTATAATATCACCCAGACAAGTTCAAAAACAAATTGCCTCACTCCACTAACACACAATGGATACCGACACAAGCTCATTACAGCCTTTAATATATTTTTTCAGATGGATAAAAACAATAAAGTGAACGGTAAGGGTTTCATCTGGCAGGAGACGTGTAATGTTGGAGGTCCATTCTCCCCCGCGCCCAGCAGCCAGAACGCGTTGTGGCCCTTTTACAGTGGACTATGCCAACCACGGAACCTTCATCATTTTCAATCGACTCTCATAAACAGAGCGACAATGATCTATGTTATACAGTAAATGTCTATTTTTGTCTATGTAAATTTAATCATAAGAAACGTAAGTTATTATTTTTTAGATTATACATATTACACTATTAACTGTTAAATTTCAAAACATATAACCTGAAGAAATAAATAAACTACAAAAACCCGAACACTAGCATAACTTTCTCATCCTCTGTTCGGTCTAACTGGAATATCCTATGTACTTTATATAACAGTTCCCCCAAGAATCACATTTATAGAAAACTTATCTCGCTGGCGGCAGGAGGGGAGACTTATACAGAACACACCAGGACCACCAAACTCCAGAAAATCTACCCCAGGCAGGCAAAATCGAACCCCAGATAGACTAAACCTACCCCAGAAATACCACATCCAACCCCAGACAGTCCACATCCACATCCACCTCCACACACACTACACCCCCCACCTCCACCCCAGAATCTACCAGTCCCCCGGATGGTTGACGGGTTGAGTGGGTTTCCCCCTCTCTAAAGACAACCAATAAATTTTATGGTTTTCCTCTGGACGGTTGAGCAGGCAATGATCCGTGATGGGGCCTTGTTGATGCAGCCTACTGTGCACACCCTTCATCCTACACATCCTTCACATCCTTCATCATACACATCCTTCATCATACACACCCTTCACACTGTACCCCTATAAATGTCTATCTGTTCAGACTTCAACTATGTTCAGCCTCTTGTTCACCCTGTTCATGTTTTTGTTCTTCTTTTGTCAGTGTTCATCTTTTGTTATTCTTCCTCTCATTTGTTATTCTTCTCTACCAATTGTTTATTCTTTTCGGCTTTTTGTTCACGTTCGAATGCACCTTCTCACACTAACCAGTTCTCTTACATCTCAGAGAACAAGACAAACGGGATTTTTCCACCTGACTGACAGAGGCATATACAACATGGTGTGTTTAATGGCCTACTTCCTCTGCCACCATATACAGTACAGTGCATCAAAGACCCCCTCAGTTGTGTCGTACATTATGTGGTTACTGTCTTAACATATGGCAAGGTTTACATGATATCGTAAATACACCTTTATATATCAAATAATATCAGAATACAGTATCTAAAGCAGAGTTGGGATGTAGCTTCAGTATCTACCCTCCCTATACTGTGTCCTAAATCTCTTTCCTGGCAAAAAAAAAAAAATCGCAGTCTCTTAAGAATTTAGAGTTTAGTCAGCTGCAATTTTTATTCGATTCTGCCCAAGTATGATTGATATTTAACCCTTCTTCCTTCCCCTGGATTAAGGATGAATCTTATTAGAATGACAACAACTTTTCCAATATGTAAAACAAATTCACACTATGGTAGGTAAAATCACTCTACATTCAAATATAATCTAGGTCTGTTCACCGACTCATACCCTCCTGATTAGCCATGCCTTGCGACTTGTACTATATACTGTACGTAGATAGTCTGTCACAGATATCTGGAGTCAAACAATTACACAAACAAGTTAATTTATCTAAAGTCTTTTGATAGACTACTCGTTAAAATTTCAGTCATGAGCTTTTGTTAGTATCAATTAACCAAACAAAATTTCAATACCTCATCTGTTGGTCTGGAGATCTGTCATATCAACACAAACACTAATCATCAACAATTACCTCCAGTTAAAACAGTTATTGGCTATCTGGAAGCTAAATATTTCAGCTATATGGATCCTGAGCTACATAATTATCATTGCCATCATCATCATCATCATTATCGTTGACATCATCATACACAGAACCAAGGACTGAAAATCTTGCTCAGTTAACAGTAGACACGCGAGAAAAAAAAACCATACATATACTAAAACACAGTAATGGATCTACAACCTGATAAGGGAAGTGAAGGCATGTGTATATCTTGCAGTACCTGGTATACACTATTCTGAATCTTTATATATTTTCACATCTATTCTTGAAAGTCAAATTACTGTACTGTAGTCTAAAAAGAAATACAGTATAATTATATCATTCAACAACGTAAAATTTCCATCTAAATGTTTGTTTAAATAAGGAGGGAGTCAAAATCTGTTGTTGGAATCCTTTACAAGTAACTTAAGATCCATCACTGAAAAAATATGAAGCAGTTGTACTCACTTATCGAGGATTTCATTTTGCAGACTCCGGAGTTTTTCGATCACAGGTTGAACGCCCAGCATAAGGAACTCGTAGCGAAGGTGTAGACGAAACTCGAGGGAATCTTCTCCGGGTCCCCAGCGGATTATGGCGTTGATGAAGGACATGAGAGCGATCTTTAGGGATAACTCGTCTGCGTAATTTCCCCAAGATCGGTCCAGGTCTACGATGAGGGTCTGTGGCGAGGAGGATGAGAGGCACCAATCAGAAGCATGGAAATACATATACATCAGAGCCAATCAGAAGTGTGGAAATACAGATTAAATCACATACCTCCTTATATTCAAGAAATAAAATTATCACTATACTGTAGAAACATATTGCAGTAATTGACAGTATTTTAATCACTATACTCTACTGATTAACCTAATACATCACCATAAACACCAACAAACGGACACTTCAGACTCACCTGAAATCTAGTTCTCTCCCCAGCGAATTTTTGAAAGTGAAGCATCGCCTCCAAAACCTTCTTGTGTCCCCCGGGCAGTAGACAAACACCTCCAAGAATCTCTAGAACCATCGTCTTAGTCTTGAGGTTCTCTGTACTCAGACTTTGGGAGATCACATTCATACAGGTGGGGTGAGCCAGGATGTGTTTTCGTCCATTCTAGATGAAGATCATACAAGATTATAGTACAGTATTCTAACTGCTGACAATGAAATGTATAAGTTAAGTAGAGTAACTTGAACAGTGTAATTTCAAAACATATCAGAAAGATTAATATTGGTAAGGTAACTTCAAGCAGGTGGCATTACCATAAAGTGATGCCTTAACCTATAATTTGGCTGTCTACTCTCTGACTTCTTTATGAATATCAAGATGGTGCCTTAACCTAGATATGAATAACACAAACTGTACTACATTAATTATATCTGCATCAAGAATAAAGATCAACTAATACTGTACATAATAGGAACATATTTATCTTTGAGGGATATACAGAGCTTTTATGGGACACTGCAGCAAAAATTTTATACCTCTCTTAATGTTGGAATAAAAGGTTTAATACTGTACACTTACTGAATTATTCATTAATGCCTTAACACAGGCTATCACATTCATGTGGATGCTAGACTGGAATGTCGTGTCATCCATCTTGGTCAGGAACTGTAGTAGGGATGCCAGTCCCCCCGCCTCCATGAACTCATTGACGAAGGTGTTGCTTTGTGTGGCCAGCGCCGTCTTGAGGCCCTCCGTGTACTTGAGCCATGAGTGCTGCTGGTACTGGTCCGTGGGCACTGTCAGCTGTGAGTACTCGTCCAGCTTGGCAATGTATGCTTCTGGACGCTCGATTTTCTGGAAGTGAGAAGATGACAATACAGTAATTCATTGTCTAACTATGATGCATTATGGCAGAGAATCACTACAAACCAGAACACAATTGATACTACATTTACTGAATTATGAGTCTGATCCTGGCCAGCTTGAGGCACAGAAGGAAGATGCTTGCAAGACTGAAAAAATAATATACCACCATTGTAATATTGATGACAGAAGAGCAAGTTAAAGTAGTCACCTTGTTGGAGGACTGGAGTGTGTAGTAGTCATAGAGAAGCTGTAGTTGCTTCTCTGGGGGGAAGTTGAGAATCCCATTTTTCTGTATGGCAGTCAAGTCCAGTTCATCCTGGTGGGATAAACATTATCATCAGTGTGGCTGGAAGGATTTACTTTAAGGTAACTATTAAAACTGAATCACATCCACCTCAGAGGAAATAAAAAAAATTTCCATCGTAAAATATGGGACTGATTCATACACACTGGTAAGACTGTAATAACAAATGGTAAATAATTATGACGCTTATCAATAACATATAAAGTACGAAATTTCTATATGTAAATTACACATGGGAACAAAACCTATGTTATCTAAGATCCCACACGTCTTGCTGCACAGTATAATATGCAGCTGTTACACTGTGTACAGCTTATATAAAACTGTCTACACTGTACAGTATTAAACAATACATTTTTCTTATATTCATTCAGTATTTATAAGTGATTACAGTAGCATCAACAAACATTTACTAATACAGTACAGCAATACAGGTTAATTTATAAATTCTACAGGTTGACTGGTACACTGACATATCATGACAACAACCACAGAAGCTTTATACAATTCAAGTAAAGCTCAGGAATATGGTAAGAGCTTAATAAAGATCTCTACTGTTTACCTCACAAACTTTGGCTTGATATGAACTGGAGTGTCAAATCTTTCTCTCTCAAACTATAGAATTACTGTACATCATCCCTACTGTATAATAATGCCAACCAACAGGGTATAATACTTTAAAATACTGAACTTATACACACAAGATATCCTAACTTATGTGTCATGGAGGGCAAAACAGTTGACAAGTGTTCAGTCTACAGTATAACAATGGGAGGACTTGTGAATGCTTTCCACCTCACTGGTTGAATAGAAATGGTAATGCAATACTTGACGAACTGTGAGTCATGACCTATATCTTTCCTACTCACAAATATCATATCATAATGTCCATGCAAGAAGTTCCTAAGACCCACCTTTCCCCATAAGAAAAATAATGATAATCTGACTATCTGAAGCTTAACTAGATCATAATTTTTTGGTGAAGTAATGACAAAATAACTAAAGATCTCATTCAATGCTTAAGAACTTTTCAAGGTAATTGTACAGATCACCTTGTTGAGTAATCTGCCATTGGACAAGATTGTGAAACTGTCTACTGCTGATGAACTCAAGAACAGAAGACAAGATAATATTTATTCTATGATTTACTGCAATGAATAATTTAAGACTTTCTGAGGTCAACGAACATTACCCACACATGAACCAGTTCCAGACCAATGCTTCTGTGTTTAAACTATGCAAATGGACCTCTCTGCTCAAGTGTCCACGAAATGATTAAGAATTATCCATCACAACCAGTCTTCATAATCACAAATCACACAAGCCATTTAATCTGTTGAATCATCATGATCATCGTTACAATTACTGTATCATCATCATCATCATCGCCAACATCATAATTTTTTAAACTCGCTATTTTAATTGTATTTCAAAACTGATACACTGAATTGTGACAACATTATATACAGTACCTACAACTTTCCATTACCATCAAGAACCAGACCATCAACCCACAGTGTGAAACATAAAGACATTACCACTGACCTATTGGCAAATTAGTGGTAATACCTGTACCTTCATGTCTCACTCTATGCACTGATAGCCTGATATAGTTCGAACCTTCCTGTCAGCAGAAAGTTGTTTTGAATCCATGAATCTACAGAATGTGGATATTGTATAAATTCCTCAATGCATCATGTAAATTAGATTCTCAAGTGTCTGTACCTGCATATCTCTAGCATACAGTGAATGGGACCATGTGTGCTCAGTCCTGTTCCTCAATAATACAAGTCGAGTACATTCACTCTACTTATTACTGTACTGTACTGTATTCCAAGCATTATATCACTACTCTTTCGTCCATTCACTAGTAATTTTTAGGTAATGATATAGGAATCTGATTATGTATACCGTATGTCCACGAGACTTCCATTTTTAGGAGGTTTTGCCACTGCTTCAGGAGTTGAGACAGACAATGAGGGAGTCTAATCATGTAGACATACTCAGTGTTCTAGAGTACTGAGGAAATAATAAGGTTTTCCATTTTATTGTCTGTCTAGGAAAGTGTTTAATACTGGTTAGAACTACTGTTTAATATAGGCCTATTGTTTAATATAGGCCTACTGTTTAATAAAGGCCTACTGTTTAATATAGGCCTACTGTTTAATATAGGCCAGCTGTTTGATATAGACCAACTGTTTAATATGGGCCTATTGTTTAATATAGACCAACTGTTTAATATGGGCCTATTGTTTAATATAGTCCTATTGTTTAATATAGGCCTACTGTTTAATATAGGCCTACTGTTTAATATGGGCCTATTGTTTAATATAGTCCTATTGTTTAATATAGGCCTACTGTTTAATATAGGCCTACTGTTTAATATAGGCCTAATGTTTAATATAGCACATAGGCCTACTGTTTAATATAGACCTATTGTTTAATATAGGCCTACTGTTTAATATAGGCCTATTGTTTAATATAGGCCTACTGTTTAATATAGGCCTATTGTTTAATATAGTACATAGGCCTACTGTTTAATATAGGATTACTGTTTAATATACTTATTTAAGATAGGCCTACTGTTTGATCAACAACATTCAATGTGCAAGGAATGAGTTACCAAATGCACAATAGAACAATATGAATTTTGTGAGATTCATTTGAAATTGTATATACTGTACTGTACTGTATTACACATTAGCCTTCTCTTGTTCTGTAATACTGTATCAGAATTTTACTGCAGCCTCTGTTCTCTCACCTAAGATAACATGAACAAGTATCTCACCAAATATAAACAAAACTTAACAATAATCTCACCAGTAATTCTGTGACTTTAGTTTGAAGTTCCTCCGGCGCCAGATTATCCGTCATGTTAGGCGGCGGAGCCATCTGTACCATCTGTGGCTGTTCCGACACAACATGCTCGATCTGCGGAGGCTCCGAGCCCTTCTGCAAGAGAGAGAGAATGAACACCGAGGCTCCTCACCCAAGAGTCTGTAATCCCTTTAAGTAACAATGATTAATATTTCTACACTGAAATGACTGAAATAAATGCAAAGCCATAAACCAACATTCAACCTCAAGGGTAGAATGTTCACATGCCCCCCTGTACCATATTCATAAAACCAAACTTGTTTTATTTACACATTCTTAAAAAAAAAAATACAATGAGTAGTCTGGAAATATTACACTAACATACCCAAGATGGTGATGCCAGGTATAGTTGGCTATTTACTAATGTCTAAAAAAAAAACCATTGCCTGGAAATCCTTACATAACAATACAGCTAAACTTTAACAATTCTGTACATCATCTTGGTTCATTTTCTTCCCAGACTTCAGCTAATGTGCAAACCTATATTTCTGTAGTATGTGTATGTACAGTCTTAACAGCTTCAAGAAAACATATTTGTACAACATGATTTTATACTAAGAGATTCAACCAACTGGAGCTCACAGAAATCATAGGTACCATTTCACTGTTCATATAATGGTGCACCAGAGGCTATTTTTGTCAAGCTCAGTGACCTACAGGGAGCAGTGATAGATCATTACTTAACTTACACAAAATGAAAGTTAAAATTCCTTTATTTCAGATGATTAAAGTTATTTACCTAGAACTTAAAATGTTCTAAAAAAAATGACCTGGAACAACTTAATTATCCAGTGAGTATTAATAGAAATCACTGAAAAGGAATTAAATGGCTTACTCATGCTCTCCACAAGACAAGCCATCAGACACTACAAATACATTATAAAATCCTGGAGGCTTATGTCTACACTGATGGATAAACCTGGTATGAATCAACCAAGATACTTTTGGATGGTAACACCGATATACCTGTACAATATTGCCAACACATCATGAATTTATTCCATCATAAATACAGCTTTACGACATCAAGAAATACAGGTACAGGTGGCCTTAGTACAGTGCAGTTTGTCCCTAGATTGAACATAAAGGTGAACAGTCCTTGATTTTTCACCTTCAGAAAAATGTCAACCACAGGGCGGAGACACGAACGAGAAAAACATAGGAGGCCTTAATACGCTAAATATAAAGGTGTACATGAGTTTCCCATCACCGCAAGAAGGTCAACCAAGTGTAGGCGACCCAGACACGAACAGCAAGATAAATCATGCAGGATGACTTCCGCCCCTCCAAGGTCACCCAGACTAGGAAATTCTCGAACTGACCCACATTGCAAGCTTTGTCAGGTGCTCATCTCCCCAGCAGGAAACTAATTAGCCGTAGGTTCGTCACATTACAGGTATTTGGAAACATCCGGGTATCAACATCAATACCCAGCACCTACAGCTATATAGTACAGTAATACCATAGCACTTCCATCACTTGAGAGACAAGCCTTTAAAAAAGATGTTTAATCAAATTGGTAAAAAAATTCCAACATTATTGAGTGTAAATGTCAAGATGATGATTTACAGGTCCATGTTCAGAGAGTTCATTGGTTCGAAGGTGGAACATAACCTAACCTAACCAAATCAAATCAAATCAAATCAAATCTAATCTAATCTAATCTAACCTAATCTAATCTAATCTAATCTAACCTAACCTAACCTAACTTAATCTAATGGGAACAAACCTAATCTAACTAAATTTATGAATCGTCAGATAATATGGTAGTTCCTGTGGTAAGGGAGGAATTTTTACACTGAAATATCCAGGTGGAAGCTTAATTATGTGAAGACAGGGAAGGAGCAGAGATGGAAGGAAAGAAGGAAGAAAGACATAAAGAGAGCAATAAGGAGAAAAGGAAGGAAGGAGAGGAAATACAATGGCAGGGTGAGGATGAAAAAGAGGAAATGGAAGGAAGAGAAATGAAGATATGCACGAGAGAGGGAAACAGAATGAGAGGTGAGGGAGGAAAGAAAGTATCCCAGGTGAGGAAACTACTGAAAATTCTTTGAAAAACCTCCCTAATTTACCACTAATATATACTGTACAAGTAATATCTCCCTTAGCCAGAACTCTTCAATACATGAAATTGAAATGAACTCGGAAATTCATTTTTTTTTTAGATTGGGAGCAAATTCCGACTATAAAACAATGTGCAATTGAGGAAAATTCTGAAAACTCTCTCCAATAGTATTTTTTTCCGAGTGTAGGAGCAAATTCCATGGATGAAATACTCAGAAATTTTTCCCATTACAGTACCCAGAAAAATTCCAGCTACACTAAATGCATAATAATACAGTAATAACATTAACAAACAACAATTACAGAAAACCCAAGCAAACATTCTAATGCTCACAGTAAAGGCAGTACAGAAGAGCGGGAGGCAGGCAATAAATATAATGTATCGAGTTGTTTTGTTAAGTCTCCCACACATCCTGTACAGAACACACCCACACACACAAGATTAATGGAAATTCACTGTTAATATTTCCACAATAATGTCAAGATACTGAAAACCCCATATACACCAGGGCCCCAGTTCAGTACAGTACTATCTGGTGACAACATGTAACAGAGGAAGAAGAATTAGTGGATAAATTAAGTAAATAATGATGACATGAATCAATGGACTAAAGGTATTTATATTACCAGATGAATCACCTTGTCAAAGAGCAGTTGTCAGTAATTTCCCTTTTATCACAAAGATCAAGGTCAGCCAGACAGCCACCGGCAATGTGTGTGTGAGGGTAGTCAAGTCCTACTGCTCTATAATACAATGAACTGCCACTCACGCCACCTCACAACCACCTGTCATTCTTTTACTATTGAAAATAAGAAATTCCTCCACTATTTGTAGAATAGTAATAGAAGTAATAAATACTACATATTTTTTAAAGTTTTAATTTGCATGGGATACAATGGCAAATGTTAAGCAGAGTATGGCTCCTTAACTAATTAACTTTTTTTAATTGTTTTATATCGGTGCCATTATCTTGTATAAAAAGATCGATATCCTTTATGATATTGCTACTATTGGCTGAGCAAGTCATATAAAATGCTACAATTGTACTACATATATTGTTAACCTTGATATTTCTTAGGGATATTCTTAACTAAATTGTTAGCATATACCTACAGTGTCTTAACTCATGCTGAACAATATACCTGCACAGTTTATATATACTGTACATATCTACCGTATTGCAAACCTGTATGACAATTTTACTGCTTTTATTAAATGTGGCAATTTTTTTTCCTGATTTACCTGAAGAATCTCCACCCTAGTTTATTTCACCTCGAGATTAATCACGCTAATGACAATCTAACCTCCCGAACGGCTAGTGAGCTTATAAGCGGTGGGAAGATAGATGATGAAGCAGTACTACTCTCCATGATAACTTACAAAGCAGAAACAAGACGAGTACCACTCTGCTCGCCGCATCTTGCCTCTCTTCATCACTCGACTCCTTGTCCGTGTTCTCGACTCTGACCGTGACCGTTGCCCGTAGCGGTCACCTACACGACCGTTCACCTGGGGCCACTCTACTGATGACACGCGGTCACTAAATGAGGTCACCCTGTCGTTGAAATTCTCACGGAGGTCACAGAGGCTTGACCTGTAAGAAAGATCATCACTGTAAACTTATTTTTTTCCCGATATATTTTATTTCTTAATTATAATGAGATTGGACAAAACAACAATGGTGTAACACGTTATCATTACTTAGTGTATTTATATAATTAATTTACAAATGACCTTTTATTTTGATTATTAAGGCAGGAATAACAATCATTACAAGGTACATATTACGCCTCAATAACACTAGCTTCCTATCAGAGTACAAAAATATGAATAACTGAATGTGAAGGGAGATCCCATGGTCCCTTTTCTTTATACATAAGAAGATAATGTGGCTGGAACTGTACTTGACAGTTTTTGAATCCCCATCAGTAAAGTCAGTCACCCCTTCACAGCTGGTGTATTGGGGGTGTGGGTGTTGACCAGTGTTCCATAGGACAAGGAACAAGTGCTGTATTCACTCGTCCTCATAAATCAGTGTACATAACCAGCTGCCACCACCTATCTAAACCAATAGTGCCACTTAATGCCACTTACCTGAACCCACATACAGTGCCACTAACCCCCACCTACCTGAACCCACACAAAATGCCACTTGATGCCACTTACCTGAACCCACATACAGTGCCACTAACCCCCACCTACCTGAACCCACACAAAATGCCACTTGATGCCACTTACCTGAACCCACATACAGTGCCACTAACCCCCATCTACCTGAACCCACACAAAATGCCACTTGATGCCACTTACCTGAACCCACATACAGTGCCACTAACCCCCACCTACCTGAACCCACACAAAATGCCACTTGATGCCACTTACCTGAACCCATCTACAGAAGGCCGCTTGATGGAGTCGAGTCTGGGTTTGGGTATATCTGACCAGGCTGGGATCTTGGTGGCACTCTTAATAGACCCCCAGTCCGGCCTTACTCTCTCCTGCAACATTCGATTTTGATTTAGAAACGACATTCCTTTTGATATAGATTTGACTATTCATTTTACATTAGATTTTGATTTTGACACCTTTGAAACTCCCTTTGATTTTTGTATTAATTTATTTTCCTTCAAGCTATTTTTTTGTACTAGAGGCATCGATATTATTATTTTTTTGTTAATAATTTATTTTCTTCGCCACTGATCGACCTGTTAGCTACTTAGGCGGTCGGTTATGCCTCTGTTACCTGACCGTGTGCCAGTGTTTGGTCAAGTGTGGTCTCAAATAAACTCACATTCGGTGCTGTCACAACATTCACTGGCAGATTGTTTCAAGAGTTTTGTGGTTTGAAAGTGGCATGATATTGTTTTTTGATGCCTGTGTGTGTGTATGTGTGTATGCGCGCGTGTTTATGCGTGTATGCGAGCGTGATGTCTTTGAGTATGCTAGCGTGTGTATGTGTTGCTGTAGTGTATGTGTTTATGTGTATGCAAGGGCCTGTATGTTTAAGTGTATTTTCTGTGTGTGTGTATATATGTGCCCCAAAATTAATGCCATACTAACTAAGCCTCTTGACGCGCTTAAGTTAAAAAAAAAAATAATCTAAGAGAGGTTAAGTCACTCACCTTGACGTCCCCCCATGCAGGCCAGGGAATCTTGTCCACACTGGCCTTGATGCTGGCCCAGGAGGAGGAGGGGAGCTGGGCGAGACTGGGTTTGGGCCAAGCTTCCACCTCCAGCCCCCGGAAGCAGGACCCCAGCGCCTGAAGGTGAACAAAACGCAAGAATAAGTAACATGCACAAAAAAACACAACAAAAAAAACACGGACATACACAGGGTGATAACACGTAGAAACATAAACCAAAAAATCACGAACAAAGAATATAATGAATAGTATTTATAGCTGAACAATAGTAAATACAAAAAAAAACAATAGCAGTATTATAACTAACGTAGTGTAATAATTAAACATAAAAATACATGAACAAAAACGTAATTAAGAATACCTAAAACAATAACAATGACAAAATAACAAAATTCACTAACAAAAGAACTTAATTATGACTATTTGTAAGAGAAACAATAGCAAATGCCTGTATATGAACCCAAATATAATAATGTTAATAGCGCCAACTAACACAGGCACAAGGAGCTCAATTAATATCATCTGAAACAATAACTTACCTCTATGTAAAATAACTATAATAACGTACTAAAACTAATTAAAACTACAGGTAAAACAATTATTGAAGTTATTAATAATTACCAATAATTTGACAACTATAATTACGACTACCTAACAGTAATGAATAACGAATTATTATCTACAACAAAGTGAAGTTAGGTTAGGTTAGGTTAGGTTAGGTTAAGTTAGGTTAGGTTAGGTTAGGTTAGGTTAGGTTTGGTTACTTCACACCTTGACTATTTTACTCTGCATTACACCTGGAGACGATATCACTCCACGATACACCTGGACGGTATCACCTGACAGGGCCAATCTTGCGGTACCTGGCTGTCTCATCGTCTGATCGTGTGGCTGATGTGTGTGATTGCTGTGACTGACACACACACACACACACACACGCAACCTCCACCATACACACACACACACACACCTCCACTCATACACACATTCTTTTACGCACATAATACACACCAAACACCTCCACCATACACACACACACACACACCTTCCACGCATACATACACACCTCCACTCATACACACAGACATTCCTCTACGTACACACACACACACACACACGTCCCGTCAGCAGTACAGTCAGCAGCGGTGAGTCAGCAGGTGCTACAGTAAGCTAGCACGGGAGTCGTCAGCGGTGTGCACAAGAACACTGGCGCCATGGACCAGACACCTCAGAGCTTAACTATTCTCTTCCGGTTACGAATTTTTGGAGAAACCCGGAAATAAAATCGAGATGATGAGATAATGTATAAAAAAAATGAATACAGATAATATTTACAGCATATATATATATTTAATTATTATCTATAAATTAGTTAGGTTAAATAGTATGGTGGTTTTGTTATTATTGATGTTTTTTCTAGTTTGCGTTGTTATTTTCTTGTTATTTTTGTTTGGTTGTTATAGTTGTTATTATTGTTATTTTTCTTGTAGTTGTTTTTATTGTGTTTATTATAGTTGTTGTTATTATCATTATTTTATTCAGATCTAAACTTCAACATCAAGAGAAGATCTTTTAAAACTTGTAGATGTTATTGATTGATTGATTGATACGTTTATTGAGATACAAAAAAAAACATTAATACATCTCAAAGGGATGAAGTGACCCAGTAGATGTTATTGTTATTGGAATCACTAATAATAAGGAGGGCGAGACATCACACTATTCCCTCACGTTTGACCAAGGCGGACGTGTTTGTGGGCCTTGGTAGTGAAGAACCCAACTAATCATCGCCCGCTGCTTTCACCAAACGTTAATCTTTTTCCACTAGAAATTGATTTAGTGAAAGTTCCAGGTACAGGGAACTACAGAGTAATATTAACCTAACCTAATTTAACCTAGCCTTTCCTAACCTAACCTAATTTAACCTAACCTAACCTAACCTAACCTAACCTAATTTAACCTAGCCTTTCCTAACCTAACCTAATTTAACCTAACCTAACCTAACCTAACCTAATTTAACCTAGCCTTTCCTAACCTAACCTAATTTAACCTAACCTAACCTAACCTAACCTAATTTAACCTAGCCTTTCCTAACCTAACCTAATTTAACCTAGCCTTTTAACCTAGCCTTTCCTAACTTAACCTAATTTAACCTAGCCTTTCCTAACCTAACCTAATTTAACCTAGCCTTTCCTAACCTAACCTAATTTAACCTAGCCTTTCCTAACCTAACCTAATTTAACCTAGCCTTTCCTAACCTAATCTAATTTAACCTAGCCTTTCCTAACCTAACCTAACCAAACATCACAGAACAGACTGACCACTTGAACGGCTAAGTAACACAAACACAAACACACACACACACACACACACACACACACACACACCTAAAACAAGTGTCATGTTTAGATAATGTAATTGCTTTGCTGTGTACATTAATGTTATATAATGCTCCATAAAGTTAATGATAAAAGGTATTACTGTATTTCAACAACTGAGAGAGAGAGAGAGAGAGAGAGAGAGAGAGAGAGAGAGAGAGAGAGAGAACTGACAACCTTATAACTGTTTCCTCGTATCAATATAAAGAATATTTCTATGATAACACTTCAGGGGGGAAGGCTTCCATACGTGATCTTGGTGAGTGATCTTGGCGAGTGATCTTGGTGAGAGAAAACAGTCAGAGGGCGGCCAGTCAGTGTGTGTGTGTGTGTGTGTCACTGACTGGTTCTGTGACACTGATTATTACGTGTCCCCGTGTGTGTGTGTGTGTATGTGAGATGGTACGTGTTTGATTTGTGTGTGTAGGTATGTGTTTGATGTGTGTGTTTTTCTGTGTGTACGTGCTCAAGTACACACACACACACACGTACCACCTCACATACATACATACAGAACAGACAACAGTTAATGATGTGTTGTTTTAAGTATAGATTAATACAAAGTTAATATCCTCTGTGTGATAAATTTTACGCGTTCACCACACAAATACACCAGCTTACACTTGTTGCATTACAGTAATATATGTCAACAACGTTATGTAATTCATGTGTGACAGTTATTTGGGTCGTTATGCAAGGTTACCTGTAGGGGATGCATGTTTTAAGACCTGACTTTTGTTTCTGTGTGAAGTTATGTGTACCTGAGTGTTCTTGGCTAGTGTGTGTGTGTGTGTGTGTGAACGTGTATGTTGTAAATAACCGTGTATGTATGTAGTGTATAACCGTGTATATATGTAGTGTATAACCGTGTATATATGTAGTGTATAACCGCGTATATATGTAGTGTATAACCGTGTATATATGTAGTGTATAACCGTGTATATATGTAGTGTATAACCGTGTATATTCTCTGTTAACATCCACTTAAGTACAGGTATTGCACTTCTTACCAACACCAGAAGCCAGAGGGGCATATGTCACCACCAAGCTTGATTACAACCGGGAAATAACCGGAGGGAGGAGGTGGAGGGGGAGGGGGGGGGAGGTCAAAGGTTTCCGGGTTGCACAGTGGAGAAGTGTTGACCCAGATGACAGGTTGAGTCCCCGTGACCTTTGACCCTTAACCGGCCTTCACACGAATTTCCTTTCTCTTGAGATGCACAATAAACTAGCCCCCTCTTTGGTAGTCTAATCTAATCTTGAGAGAATTTGGGGCGACTCGTTTGGGGGAACCCTGAGAGACTAACAGCTGCCTTAAAACTGACCCTAATTCTGGCAGTTACCCTAAAACGGTCCCTTAAACAGGCATATGGATAAGTAGACAGGTAGATACAATAGAGAAATAACTAAGTAGACAGATATATAAATACACACACACACAGACAGCAATTGACAGAGAGGTAAATCAGTCCAAATATTTCACCCAACGCAAGAGTGTAACTATATTTTATTTATAGAAACGACAAAGAAAAAGTTAACTCATTTAACATTTTTATTATTTTTAGAGTTATATAATGTTGCGTCTTTTTTTAGCTGACGTCATGATAATTATGCTATTTTTTCTCAATTTCAAAACAGTGATTTTGTTTTTAGTTTTATTCTAACATCGAGAATTGGCTCGGAATGATCGACCATTGAGAGAGAAGAAGCGTGTTTATTTATCAGTTCGTTTATTTCTCAGTCTTGTATTTTCTGTTTTTTTCTGCTGTATCAACAAGTTCACTATTTTATTTCTATTTACAATATGAGAATAAATACAATTAATATACATAGGTTTCTACAGCAGTTATACAAGTTTCATATTTATACAGTATGTCTCGCAAGACAATAAAAGTTCGTATTCTTTACAATTTCAAGATTTAGATTTATTCATCTCTATTGACAAACTAAAATACCTATATAATTACACACGGTCTCTTGTACACGCATAACAACTGTCAGCCATATTCTATTTTTGTGTATATATTTCCCACAAGTTGTTGGTGTATGATGTGAAATATTTGTTGACGTGACAGAAGTATGTGGAATGAATCAAAATTTTATGCATTTACATAATGATATACTCCCCCCTCCCCCTCCCCCCTTTTTTGCGGGGATTAGCCCACCTGGGCACAGGTCATTGACCCACATCATGGACTGGAGGACGAAAATTTAATAATAATAATAACTATTATTATTATTATTATTATTATTATTATTATTATTAAAAATTAATAACAAAATGATAACAATAAAACTAATAATAATAATAATAATAATACAAAATAAATCAAGAGTGAGAAACGCTATACAGTATGTGTGTTGTGTTGTCAATAGTAAGAGAGACCGCTGAGACCCTGCAATTGTGTACAAATGAGGCAGGAAGTCAGATGAGCAACCTGGGACTTGGACCTGGTTTTCGTGATGCCATATGGCAGCAGGGTCTACCATTAGACAACACAATATGTTTAAAGTGTGAATTAAGATGAACTGAAGAAGATCTACCTAGGGTTGATATCTGCTCCAATGGTGTTTACATATCAGCTCTACTTAACCAATGTACAATAAATTATCAACTACAACAAGTACGAATAAACGAACTTAAAAAACAAAGATAATATTAAAAATTACAGTACCTGTATAACATTTCCGGTCAACATTTATCTTACTGTGTGTGTGTGTGTGTGTGTGTGTGTGTGTGTGTGGTCAAAAACACAATCAAAATCACAGATCCAAACAAAATCAAACGATACAACCTTTTATGGTCGCTACATGGAGTGTCAGGACCCTTCTGGACACAGGCACAAATGAGCGTCCTGAAAGAAGAACTGCCCTTGTGGCAAAAGAGCTGGCTAGGTATAACATCAACATAGCAGCCATTAGTGAGTCTCAGCTCCCAGACGAGGGTCAACTCACAGATCGGGGTTCTGGCTATACCTTCTTCTGGAAGGGTAACCCTGCTGCAGAGAGAAACCGCATTTATGGAGTTGGCTTTATCATTTGCCAACGCATCCTACACAGACTAACTGAAATGCCCATTGGGATCAACGCACACCTCGTGACGCTTTGAGTTTCACTGAATTACTCACGTTATGCCTTCTTCATCAGTGGATACACCCCAACAGTGGATGCAGAGGATGACATCATGGAGGCCTTTTATGCCGACCTTGACAGAATGCTAACCTCTATCCCCAGAGAAGACAAGGTTGTGCTCCTTGGTGACTCCAATGCCAGAGTTGGCAGAGATGCTGACATTTGGCAGGGAACCACAGGGAGAAATGGACTGGGCAAGTGTAATCCCAACGGCCTACTCCTCCTCAGAAAGTGTGCTGCACACAAGGCTGCTGTCATTGTCAAGTGGAAGGGAAGGGAATGCCCAACCACTGGGGAGGCCCACCCAGTCCTCCCTCCACTTGGTGCAGAACCCTATCATCCGGGGCCTGCATTTTGTGTTATCTGTTCCCATTGGGGTCACACCTTCACTGCCTGCTGCCGACGTGATCATCCCAGATGTCACCTCTGTTCACGTAACCATAACTCCGCCGCCTGTGCCCAGAAAATCAAAGACCACCTTAATGGGGGTGGTGTGGGCTATGTGGTTGACCCCAGGTGTTGTAACTGTGGTGGCCGACACAATGCTGACTCACAGTAATGCCCCAATCGCCCGTCTGTCCCAGGGGAAAAGCCTCCCCGAAGGCCACGTCTACCACAACGCCTCCCCCAGTCTACCGGGCCACCTCCCTCTGCATCCCCTCTGTCTCCAGCAACGCCTTCTTCAACAACACCTGCCCCTGCCTGGCCTCACCTGGCTGCAACACAGCAGTCCCGGCTGTCTCATAACTCAACAACTACTGGGCCTCCTCCTCGTCTCTACTCTGACGCCGAGAGGCCTTGTGCTCCCACCGGTGCCCCCCCCCACAACCCCCCGCCAGTGACATGACACAGATCATATCCCTCTTCCAAGAATTTATCAACAGTATTGAACAACTCTTGGCTACACTCTGTACCACCATCTCTGTTCCTTTTTGTGTTGTTGGAACAATTAATTGTTGCACAGTAATTGTATGGCATTGTAAAGTGATAAACAAAGACTTGATCGTAATGAGCATCATCCCTCCTTTAAACCTCTCCTGCCAAGTACTGTTTACAGCACCACGGGATGGTCGGAGGGAGCGTCTCCGGTGTAGAGTCTTAGGTATTTTGTCCTGTGTGGCAGTGAACAGTGACATCTCCCACATGACTCTGACCTATATATACTGTTAATGAATATGTTGTATTTCTTTGTGTATGAACCTCTGTCCTGCGTGGCAGTGAACAGTGACATCTTCCACATGACTCTGACCTATATATACTGTTAATGAATATGTTGTATTTCTTTGTGTATGAACCTCTGTCCTGCGTGGCAGTGAACAGTGACATCACCCACATGACTCTGACCAATATGTACTGTTAATGAATATGTTGTATTTCTTTGTGTATGAACCTCTGTCTTGCGTGGCAGTGAACAGTGACATGACTCTGACCTATATATACTGTTAATGAATATGTTGTATTTCTTTGTGTATGAACCTCTGTCCTGCGTGGCAGTGAACAGTGACATCACCCACATGACTCTGACCTATATATACTGTTAAAGAATATGTTGTATTTCTTTGTGTATGAACCTGTGTCCTGCGTGGCAGTGAACAGTGACTTCACCCCCAGGGTCAAGACCTGACTGAATTACTCTCAACAGTCAAAATGTACTCCAGGCTTTGTAAATTTTCATTTACAAAAATAATAACTAAAACAGACAAATGTTTAAGTCACCACGTAATAACTAGCACGACGTCCAAAGATACTTAATCTTCCTTATTTGTACAAAAATACTGACTGGTGTTTGTTATGTAAACACTAGTTCATTTCATTATTCAAATATTCACTTTTATATTTTCTTCGATTTATATTTACTTATATATTTATCGGTATAGACAGTTATTCACATATATATTTACTTGTTCAAAAAATAATATTGGGAAGTAAATTTTAGCGTCATTTTGAATGAGTTTAGCCTCAGCCCCTGAACCAGCAGGGCTCAGTGAGGCGGCCGAAGGATCACCTCACTCACCCAGTCACTGTATTATACCTTCACTTTTATCCCGAGACTCTGTGTGTGTGTGTGTGTGTGTGTGTAATAATAATAATAATAATAATATTAATAATAATAATAATAATTAACGGTTTATTGAAAAAGTTCTGCCGCCCGAAGGCTGAAAATATACATTGGACATAAATGACTTATTACATACATTGGTGGTTTAACAAAAGCCTTCATTAGAGAAAGGTAAAGGAACACACAGTGAACATACAGATTAATGTAGGTGTTGAACAGCAAACTCGTAGTGTAGTAACTCCCTCCCAGATGGTGTTAGGAGGAACTCACGTGGTGTAGTAGTTCCCTCAGATGGTGTTATGAGGGACCACGTGGTGTAGTAATTACCTCATAGATGGTGTTATGAGGGACCTCACGTGGTGTAGTAATTCCTCACAGATGGTGTTATGAGGGGCCTCACGTGGTGTAGTAATTCCTCACAGATAGTGTTATGAGGGACCACGTGGTGTAGTAATTACCTCACAGATGGTGTGATGAGGGACTTGACGTGGTGTAGTAATTCCTCACAGATAGTGTTATGAGGGACCACGTGGTGTAGTAATTACCTCACAGATGGTGTGATGAGGGACTTGACGTGGTGTAGTAATTCCTCACAGATAGTGTTATGAGGGACCACGTGGTGTAAATTCCCTCACAAAATGGTGTTATGAGGGCCTCACGTGGTAGTAATTCCTCACAGATAGTGTTATGAGGGACCACGTGGTGTAGTAATTCCCTCACAGATGGTGTTATGAGGGACCACGTGGTGTAGTAATTACCTCACAATTACCTCACAGATGGTGTTATGAGGGACCTGACGTGGTGTAGTAATTCCCTCACAGATGGTGTTATGAGGGACCACGTGGTGTAGTAATTCCCTCACAGATGGTGTTATGAGGGGCCTCACGTGGTGTAGTAACCTCACAGATGGTGTTATGAGGGCATGGTGTAGTAATTCACAGATGGTGTTATCACAGGGACCTCACGTGGTGTGGTAGTAATTCCTCACAGATGGTGTTATGAGGACCTCACGTGGTGTAGTAATTCCCTCACAGATGGTGTAATGAGGGGCCTCACGTGGTGTAGTAATTCCCTCACAGATAGTGTTATGAGGGACCTCACGTGGTGTAGTAATTCCCTCACAGATGGTGTTATGAGGGACCTCACGTGGTGTAGTAATTCCCTCACAGATGGTGTTATGAGGGGCCTCATGTGGTGTAGTAATTCCCTCACAGATGGTATTATATGAGTGAGATTTGGTCTTAGGCCTTCCTATCGTAGACGGATTAACACATCGCTGGTTGTTGCTGGGTCTCGCGGGCCGTTATCACTGGGTACTTGGGACCTCACTGTGTGAAGGTTAACTTGGGTACGACTGTTACTGTTGAGTTGTTCTCACTGACTTAAGCACTGTTCACCACTGCTCACCTCTGTTCACCTCTGTGTGTGTAATCCTCTCTATTTCTCTCACACACCGATTATAATAATTACCATAATCTTTCTCTTCTTCCCGTCTCTATCTTTCTCATCCATTACAGCAGCCTCATGTTAACTCTATCCGAGTATGGCACCAACTAGCAGCTGACCAATGGGAGTGATCTCCCAGCTCCCCTGTTGCTCTGCGCTTCCTGATGCGCACAAATAAAGAGCTCCAATCTGCCATGAATCTCGCACGAGAGAAGCAGTGGTTTGATTTGGCTTCTTCTATTGACCAGTCTACATCTATAGGTGATATATGGCGCACCATTAACCGTGCCCGGGGCACCAACGCCAGGCCCGTGCTCCACCAGCTGCCCGCGTCGTGGCGCTCTCCCAGATGTGGCAAGAGTAAAATTGCATCATCCAATTTCCGTACGACAAATCACTTTTCTGTACCATAATTTAATGCATTTTTTGCCTCTTCCATCCTCCACAAACCACCCAATTATCCCTTTTTACCGTCGAATGCAATGGTAATTATCATACACGTATGAATTATAAATAACTGGTCATAATTTAGACCGGATTGGGCGTTGGTGGGAGAGTGACGGACTGAATTATATCAGGGAAGAGTTTTCAATTTAGTATAGTTATGGCTACATTGGGCTAAATTATGGGTAGACTAGGGTAAACTGGGTAGACTATGGTAAACTGGGTAGACTAGGGTAAACTGGGTAGACTAGGGTAAATTGGGTAGACTAGGGTAAACTGGGTAGACTATGGTAAACTGGGTAGACTAGGGTAAACTGGGTAGACTAGGGTAAACTGGGTAGACTAGGGTAAACTGCCAACTGGGTAGACTATGGTAAACTGGGTAGACTAGGGCTGGTAAACTGGGTAGACTGGGTAGACTAGGGTAAACTGGGTAGACTATGGTAAACTGGGTAGACTAGGGTAAACTGGGTAGACTAGGGTAAACTGGGTAGACTATGGTAAACTGGGTAGACTAGGGTAAACTGGGTAGACTATGGTAAACTGGGTAGACTATGGTAAACTGGGTAGACTAGGGTAAACTGGGTAGACTAGGGTAAACTATATACAATATAGGCCAAGAAAGGTAGAATATGAATACTAAGTAGATAATGGGTAAACTAAGGTAGATTATTTGGGAGGGATTAACTGCATAGTGTCTGGTAGAATGAGTATAGTGTAAGGAAGAATGATTAATATATATATTACGGGGAATAGCCCACAGGTCATTGACCCACAACGGGGCCTGGGGGGCGAAAAAATAAGAGTAAAAAGAAATTAAAAATAGAATAGGAAAAGACTATATTAATCTACACCACGAAGAGGCCGGAAAACCATCTTTTTAAAGTGAGACAGATTGTATGAGTACGGAAACACAGAAGAAGGCAGAGCATTCCACAGTTTGGCTGTGTGAGGAAAGAAGGATGTACTATGACGGGTTATAATAGTGTGACCGACATCCACAGAGAAACGGTGGGCAAGACGAGTGTTACGAGCCCTCGGCCTTGCCGGCGGTACACAGGATGCCAAATCCACTGAACATTGCCCGTTAAAGTACCTGTAAAAGAGAGAGAGAGTGAAGCAACATTGTGGTGAAGAGAAAGGGGAGAGAGATTGTCGACTAAAGGAGGAGAATTAATAAGACGAAATGCCTTTGATTCCACCCTATCTAACTGTTGGACGGAAGAAGAGCCACCCCAGATATGAGAGCAGTACTCCAAGTTAGGACGAATGAATCCCTTATAAACTTGAAGCAACTGCTCAGGAGTGAAGTAGCTACGGCATCTGTACAGCATTCCCAGCTTTCGGGAGGCAGCTTTAGTAATGTTGAGGACGTGTGGCTTCCATGACATATTAGAGGAAATGGTGAGGCCTAGCATATCTATTTTAGAATTTGGCAGAATGATAGCGTCCTGAAATGTGATTGGTGGAAAACTTCTATTTTGGAATGTGTAATTTGCAAATATTGTTTTATTATTATTCAATGTAACCAAGTTTGGTATGGCAGAATAGTTAAATATTGTGGAATATATCGAGACATGTTAAAACGTGTGTGTGTGTGTGTGTGTTTTCTCTCACGAAAGCGCCATAATGTATAACACCCAGTGAAACACTACACACAAAACCCTCCCAGCTGTCGCACCTAACCAGCCGGCGCCATCAACCAGAGAAATTACGCAGAAAAAAGTTCTTTCATTATTGTGGGTAACACACCGGAAGCTGCTTGGACCAGAGAGAGAGAGGCAGTGTAGCTTTCACCTGTATACCCCTGTAAATCTCTTTTACAGCAACGTCTACTTCTTGTTTATCATCTATCAGGTGAAGGAATGATAGAATGGTATTTTTAAATATATTGGAATGTTGTATAGCATCTAGTTGTTTATAAAAGGTGAGATTTGTAAAATATTTAGAGATTTGTTGTGGCGGTGAGGTGGGCGGGGTTTAGCGTGACTCACTCCTCCGTTACCATGACAACGCTACGGCAGCCGGCCAATCACGAAGCTTCACTAGACATACCGTTTAAACGCATCATCACCTTTAAACTCTACCGAATACAAATAATCGTGGCCTATCACCATAACATTTATCCTTCAACCCAACTAAAAAGATATTAAACTAAAACAAATTAAACCACAGCTAAAAATAAGTAATGCCGAGTAGTCGTATAAACCAGAATCAGATAACCAACACACACCGCTTAATAACACCTTCCTAATTTACTTAACACTCACACAAATCAAAATTCCACACAATACAAAAGTAACTCTATTTCGCAATTAAAACAATATAAAACACAAAAAAACATTACTTCCCAATAAGAAAATAGCGAAAAAGACAAGTTAATGCAAATATCCGGTGTGAGATGTTCAACAGTGGACTGGTGGAGGGAAAGTCGGCAATGTCTCAGTGTCAAGGTTTACCACAGTAGGCCGAGAGATGGTGGTGAGAGAGATGGTGGTGAGAGAGATGGTGGTGAGAGAGAGATGGTGGTGAGAGAGAGATGGTGGTGAGAGAGATGGTGGTGAGAGAGATGGTGGTGAGAGAGAGATGGTGGTGAGAGAGAGATGGTGGTGAGAGAGAGAGATGGTGGTGAGAGAGATGGTGGTGAGAGAGAGATGGTGGTGAGAGAGATGGTGGTGAGAGAGAGATGGTGGTGAGAGAGATGGTGGTGAGAGAGAGAGAGAGGTGGTGAGAGAGAGAGAGAGCTTACATATTTTTTCCACATAAAAATAATCGTAATTACTGTTATAATCACATTTCATTAGTCGGTATTACATTATAGATGCCTTAAAATAAATTAATAGCTCTACTTAATTTTTGTAGTCACTTAAATAATTCACAGAAAAGAGATTAGTTTAAAAAAAATCTGTAATTGGCTTTTCGTTATAAAGTTCAGTTATGTTTTCCTTCGCTAATTTGTATCAATATTAGGTACCCAATCTACCGTGTCATCTACCCTGAGAGAGTGTGACCTCCCTTGATGACACACAAGCCATAACTGAGGGTGTGAACTGGGTCCCGCCTATGACGTATCTGGCGGTCGTGGCTAGTGACACCTGGCAACAAGTCTTCCCATAGTTAATTTTGATTGGCTAGAGCGAGTTAAGAAGAATGTGATTGGCCCTCAAGGTATATACAAAGGAATACCGTGAGGAGAGTTGGAGTCCGAATACTCTAGGGTGGTACGGGAGTTCTTTCTAATTGGCCAATTGTTATTGTGGGTGAGAATTGTAACGCGGTTATCATTGGTCGAGACTGTATACGGTTTTCTTCTCTTAATAACGTTAATTTTTATCTGTTTAAGTCACCCCCAATACCGTTTTCTTTAACACCCTGACACCGTTTTCTTTAACTTTTGGTCAACTTTATTCATCCATAACTCGAAAACGACTCAGGATAATGACAAATGGTTTCCACTATCTTCTTCTACAGGTCAATATCCAGGTTATAGGGATATTTTGACCCTTATTCCTCAGGGTCAAAGGTCATCTCTCACTAATATTGACCTCGATGATGAACTTTGACCTCAAGATTCAGTAGTTTCTTTCATTTCCTATTTCTTTCCCCTCACTTCCCTCTTTCTTGTCCCTTACTTTCTTCCCTTTCCCCTCACTTCCCTCTTTCTTGTCCCTTACTTTCTTCCCTTTCCCCTCACTTCCCTCTTTCTTGTCCCTTACTTTCTTCCCTTTCCCCTCACTTCCCTCTTTCTTGTCCCTTACTTTCTTCCCTTTCCCCTCACTTACTTCCCTCTTTCTTGTCCCTTACTTTCTTCCCTTTCCCCTCACTTCCCTCTTTCTTGTCCCTTACTTTCTTCCCTTTCCCCTCACTTCCCTCTTTCTTGTCCCTTACTTTCTTCCCTTTCCCCTCACTTCCCTCTTTCTTGTCCCTTACTTTCTTCCCTTTCCCCTCACCTTCCCTCTTTTCTTTCTCTCTCTTTCCCCTTTCCTTTCTCATTATCTCTTTCCTCTCCCCTCGCTACCTCGACACACACAATGGCATGAAAGAGGGGAGAGAGACTTGGGGAGGGGGTGAGAGGGGTAGGGAGGGATGGGGAGGGGGTGGGAGGAGAGGGAGGGAGAGGGATAGTCAACACTCCTGTATATTACTGCTCTCTCTCTCTCTCCCTCTCTCTCTCTCTCTCTCTCTCTCTCTCTCTCTCTCTTCATGATTATAGGAAAAATCTCAGAGAAAAAAAAGATATAAAAGTCACCTAATTCTTGACTTTTTTCCCGATTTCTCAAAATTTATTCCCCGTGAATTTTCCCATCTCTTATAATTTTTTCCCTA
The DNA here is from genome assembly GCF_018991925.1 of Homarus americanus. NCBI lineage: Eukaryota > Metazoa > Arthropoda > Malacostraca > Decapoda > Nephropidae > Homarus > Homarus americanus. The sequence continues at coordinate 9,381,746 of NW_024732780.1, forward strand.
TCATTTTTCCCTATAATTTCTATCTCATGACTTCCTATGACTTCTTTCCCATGACTTTTTTCCCTTGGCCAGTCACCAGTCATACGAACGCAATACCAACACACTCCAGCTAGGTGACAAATAACAGCTAAATACTATACAAAAAATACCTCAAACTCCTCCCTAACTATCTCTACGTGAAGATATATATGTAAAGCGAGCAGAGAGACACGAGAGAGACATTCTGTAGGAGAAAGTTGTATTAAAAAGCGACAAAACAGATGGACGTCCACAATAGATGTCCCATTATCAACACGTCAACTAAAGGGACTGGTAGCGACATCTGACAGAATTTAACAGATTACGTTTCTCTTTTGTTCTATATAACATAATTTTATATCTTTAGTATCAGTTTAATATATTCTTAGTTGTTCCTTATCATTATTACGCTCTATAAATGATATTAAATGACGATTATATAGAATACTTATAATAGGCGACATCCGGCATTAATTTCAGGCATAGTCTAGTACGTCTCATAATTATATTGTCTAAGTAATTACTATCTCGGTAAACTGTCTACATTCTTACTGTCAGTTTACATTGATCTTGGTCGTTAAAGAATAATATCGTTATGGTTATTATTATTTTTTTTTACTGAATTAAATATAAATATAGCGACATCTGGCAACTTTTTTTCAAATTATCCGGGAAATATTTTGAGTAATATTATTAAAGTTTCACGTGATTAATATTCCTCCCCATACTCCCCTTCTCCCCAGACTCCTCTCCTCCCCAACCTCTATACTCCTCTCTCAACCTCCCCAGACTCCTCTCCTCCCCAGCCCCTCCCCAGACTCCTCTCCTCCCCCAACCTCCCCAGACTCCTCTCCTCCCCAACCCTCCCCAGACTCCTCTCCTCCCCAGCCCTCCCCAGACTCCTCTCTCCCCAGACTCCTCTCCTCTGACTCCTCCCACCTCTCCTCCTTCCCTCCCCACTCCTCCTCCCCAGCCCTCCCCTCCTCCTCCCCAACCCCTCCCCCTCCTCTCTCCCCAACTCAAAACGATACAGTGGGCATGAACACCTCCATACACATGTAAACAACAGTGTCATGAGAGCTGTTTTGGGCTATTGTTAACACGAGGATTTTTGGCTTAATGACATTTTGTGGGTTAACTCTATGTTGTCCTGAAGACTGAAATACGTACATGGTATACAAAACCTACATAGACAACACACACACACACATTCATCATTAGAATTAACAAAAAAAATATATTAATCGTATGTCGAAAGTAGATCTGAGAGGAGGAAGAGGAAGAGGAGGAGGAGCAGGAAGAGGAAGAGGAGGAGAGAGAGAGAGAGAGAGAGAGAGAGAGAGATTGTATCCCCCACCAGGTAAAAGTTGTATTAAATATCACCTACTGACCAAACTTTAACCCCACGTTGAGAAAAACAAAAACAAAAAAATTAATAAAACTAAAAACTCAATAACCAGCTTTAATCAACTTCTTTCTGGGAACATTTACTTGACCCGTATATAAGTAGACAAGCTTAAGTCTAGTCACTCTAAGCTTAAAACCGGGTTAAATAAAAGGAGGCTTGTGATTGGTCGAGTCAGGCCAATGTAATTCATCTTGATCTAATTTAACTTTATTTAACATATTTCAAACTAACCTAATCTGACCTAACTTAACCTAACCCAACCAAATCTGCCTTAACCTAACCTAATCTAACCTACCTTAACCTAATCCAACTTAACCTAATCCAACTTAACCTAACCTAACTTAACCTAACCTAAATTAACTTAATCCAACTTAACCCATAACACCATTAGTGTGAGTAACAGGTGAGAGAGACAGGTGTGAGAGAGACAGGTGTGAGAGAGACAGGTGTGAGTGCGAGACAGGTGTGAGAGACAGGTGTGAGAGACAGATTGGAATGCGACAGGTGTGAGAGAGACAGGTATAAGAGAGACAGGTGTGAGACAGGTGTGAGAGACAGGTATAAGAGAGACAGGTGTGAGAGAGTGAGAGAGAAGGGGTGACCTGAGAGGGGGGGGGGGTGGGGGGGTGGGGAGGGGGTGGCCAGACCTGTCAATCCACTCTCACTCTCAAGACAGTGAACAAATGTCTACTTTTACCTGACACAGATACACCTTATATGGAAGGAGAGGAGGAAGAGGAAGGAAGGAAGGAGGAGAGGGGAAGGAGGAGAGGAAGGAAGGAGGGAAGAAGAGGAAGGAGGAGGGAGGAAGGAGGAGAGGGGAAGAAGGAGAGGAAGGAGGAGGGAAGAAGAGGAAGGAGGAGGGAGGTAGAGGAGGAGAAGGAAGGAGGAGGAGAGGAAGGAAGGAGGGAAGAAGAGGAAGGAGGAGGGAGGTAGAGGAGGAGAAGGAAGGAGGAGGGAGGAAGAGGAGAGGGAGAGGTGGAGAAGGATGAGAAAGAGAAGGAAGAAAGAAGACAAGGAGAACTCAACAACCATAACCCACATCTACATAACCTCTACAACATTCACAACATACAACCACAAGACAACATTCACAATGACATACAACATACACATCATCACAATACACATACAATGTCACCATCCAGGAGGAGGTACTGTGTCGTCCCCATCAGTGGTAAACATGAACCACTAATTACGGGAAGGTTTTCACTCTCTCGCTGCCACATCTCCCGGAAAAAAGGGGGTTGAGGGGGTTAAAGGGGGTTGAGGGGAAGTTAAAGGGGGGTGAGGGGGGGAAAGGGGGGGGTAGGGAAGGGGTGAGGGAGGAGGGAAGGAGGAAGGGGTGAAGGAGGAGGAGAGTTCAAGAGTAAGACTTTCTCTGGCCCGCCAAGAATGTCAACAATGTTCGGGTGTTGACTGGAGTACTTGAAGGTGGTGAGTTGGGTCCTAATTTATATTCAGGAGTTTAGTGTAAGAACTTTGTGTATCATTTTCTTTTGTGATTTCTTTCGTTTCCTCTTAAATTTTCTTTCTACTTTAAATTTGTTTTTATTTAGTATTTAATGTTTACTAATTTTTTTATTTTTTTTATTACTGTTTTTATTAAAGATTTGCTGATTTAGTCATCGTGTTTATTCGTTTCCTGTAATTCATCAATTCTTTAGTTATCCATTTCTGTATCTGTTTCTTCTTGTGTCTGTTTACTTATCACGTATTGCTTGGGTTAGTCTTGGTGATGTCCCTGTTATTGTTTGCTGCTGTGGGTGTATATTGTTTACATCATTACTAGTAGACACTTTAGGTAGGCACTGATTGTTTACACCAGGTTAGGTTAGGTTAGGTTCACCAGGTGTTGTCCAGGTAAGTCTTGCCAATAACAAGAATGTTTACCCAAGTCATTCAGCTCCCCCCCCCTTCCTCCCCCTCTCCCACCTCCTTCTCCTCATCATTTCCCTGACCCCTTTCCTCCTGACCTTTTCCCCTCCCTCTTTCCCTCTCTCTCTCCTCCTCCTCCTCATCTCTCTATCTCTCCTCCTCATCTCTCCTCCCTCATACCTAACAGATACACCTGTTACACCTGGTACACTAAAGCACCTGAATTCTTTCTCTTTCTCATGAGTCTTTGTCACCTTAGAGAGAGAGAGAGAGAGAGAGAGAGAGAGAGAGAGAGAGAGAGAGAGAGAGAGAGAGAGAGAGAGGTGAGAGAGAGAGAGAGAGAGAGAGAAAGTGTCTACCTTCCAATAGAGAATGTCAAGACTTGGGTTTAAAATCAGACCCATTGATTTTCCCCTCCCCTCCTCTCTTCAGAACACAGACCAAAGGTGTCAGGCATATCAAGCCAAAATCATATAAATAAAAGCTTAGATATTTTTCAAAGTAATTAAAATAGTCATGCGGCGGCCATTTTGAACCCATCATTTATGCCCACACTTATGCCCACATCTATGCCCACACTCACGCCCATGATCTATGCCCTCACTCACGCCCATGGTCTATGCCCTCACTCACGCCCATGATCTATGCCCACACTCACGCCCATGTGCATTAGTTTATGTCTTATGTGTTTATAAAGCAGAATTTAGCTCACACACAAACTCACACACACACACACACACACACACACACACACACACACACACACACACAGACATACACACACACAAACAGACATACACACACACAAACAGACATACACAACAGCCCCTTACCACAACCACCAAACAGCCTTGTTAAGACGGATATAACCCCCGTAGTTACAATGAAACTTATCCATCCTTACAGTGAGTCCTTGAGTATACTTCAAGTCTCTATCCTGTATAACTTAAGTGATTTATTATCATACAACATACAAATTAATACAATACAATAATAAATTTATATGTAATTTATATAATATATTTTTAAGTAATACATATAATTCATAATATACATTTTTTTTCAATTTGTATTATGGACACTAAATAATTCTATCGATTTATCTAAACAAAATCTGTCTCCCATAATTTACATACAAACAAAAAATCTGTCTACCATAATTTACACAATATAAACAAAATCTGCCTTCCATAATTTGCATACACAGTTCGTCATCCAATTTACACCCAGAGGGACTTTCACTGTCGTCTTTATGGTGTCTTTGTGGGAGAGAGAAATTAGCCTCACTTGTTATTATGGTGACGAGGGAAATTGGTGGTGAAAATAGGGGTGGAAATTGGGTGGTGAAAATAGGGGTGGAAATTGGGTGGTGAAAAATAGGGGTGGAAATTGGGTGCGCTTAAATAGGGGTGGAAATTGGGTGGTGAAAATTGGGTTAAGTTATCCTAAATAAACATCTAAAAAAAAACAAAATAATAATAATAATAATAATAATAAACTCCATAATGGTCGTGGTAACTCCTCAACATGATGCTCTTCTATACCTCGACCATAACACAAACTCTTGGAGCAGATTTCAACCTTAAGAGTAAAATCTGGACTGTGTTAAATCCTCTTGAGAAAAATCTGAGAGCGAACCAAGATCTTTATTGAAGAATCTGAAGGTGAGAGTCTGGGAGAGAAAGTGTGTGTGTGTACGTACGCGCGCAAAAGTAGAAAGGAACCTCAAACTTTCAGCTGTTACTTTCACATACCTTAATTAACAGTTGTAGTTAAGGTCGATAATCCTTTAATTAATGTATACTATTATCATCCTTACAATAGTCTTGATGCTCCCGCCATTATCCCATAGTTGCCAGTTATTGTTTTTATTACGTATTTAATCTTGTTTACGTCTTCTTCAGTGTTATTGTTATTGAATTAAGTGATTTATTTAATTGATTTACTTATAAGAATATAATTATGTGGTTTTAAGTCGCGTTTTATAAGTAGAAGGAATAAATTATGGCCTATGTACGTAAGTAAGTAAGCAAATACACACACACACACACACACATAATAAAATATCCGCAGTAACGTCTCTACATACATACATACATACATACATACATACATATAGATGGGGGGAGGAGGAGGAGGGGAGAAAGGGGAGAGGAGGGAAGGGGAGGAGGGGGAGGAGGGAAGGGGGGAGGAGGGGAGGAGGGGAGGAAGGGGGAGGAGGGGAGGAAGGGGGAGAAGGAGAAGGAAGAAGGGGAGGTAGAGGGGAGTGAAGAGGGAGGAGAGGGGGGGGAGAGGAGGGGGAAGAAAGCCTCACCCCCCCAGTACCATCTCAGTGGCGCAGTTTTAGGTCGTTTTGGTAAGTCAGGAAACTGGAGTGTTTGAGAGCCGTGCATGCTGAGTATACTGCCTTGTGGTATGCTAGTGTGGTAGTATGTGGTGGTATGCTGGTATAATGTGTGGTGGTATGTTGGGTATATTGCCTTGTGGAATGCTACTATACTCACTATTGGTATGTGTAGGTTTAGTGTGGTAGTATGTGGTGGTATGCTGGTATAATGTGTGGTGGTATGCTGGTATAATGTGTGGTGGTATGCTGGTATACTATGAGGTGGTATGCTGAGAAGAATCTGTTGGTATGTTGGGCTGGTATGTCAAGATATGTTAAATAATTTATTCATAGGTAGATATGCTACAGACCGAGAGCATATCTAACATATTAACTAATAGTATAACCCTAATAAGAGGAGCAACATACCACCTTAGTATAACGGTGATATAACTACTGGTCAGTCCTTGAGTATTACTGTTTATATATCATTAAAACGAGTATATCGGTTATATTAGGGTATAATATAATATATCCGGAGTATACTAAGTCGAGAGAGAGAGAGAGAGAGAGAGGAGAGAGAGAGAGAGAGAGAGAGAGAGAGAGAGAGATTTCAGGTAACTGTTGGTGTAATGTGGACAAATATAATGACTCACTCACTCACCCACATACACACACACACACTCACACACACACACACACACATACATACACATACACACACACACACACACTTCTCCCCCATCATAATGAATTAATTAAAAAAAAAAAATCAAATAATAATAATGAAAATATAAAACATCATAAAACAGAAAATAAAACAAACACCAAATAAATAAAAAAGACAGAAAATAAAGATAAATTATAAAGGCGAAATAAACCACTTATTACGTCATCAACCAGAACTTGCATACGACAATAAAACACAAGTGAGGTTTCAACACACAGCTGATGGTCGGGAGAAGCCGTTGTGGTCGGGTAATAACCGACTTTATACATACATACACCTAGAGGCAGTCGGGTCATCATCATCACCCGAATTATCCCAATTTTGATGTGTTGCGTAGGATGGGTTCATACTGTCATGGGTGAACCAATCAAAATGCAGGAGATGTATGAAAGTTATGACGTCAATTACCTCTTAGCCAATCAAGATGAGGGATTTCTGAAAGTCGTGACGTTATTTACTTATTAGCTAATCAGGATGTAGATGTGTGAAATTGGTGATGTCATTTATTTATTGGCTAATCAGGATGTAGGAAATATATGAAAGTCGTGACATCATCTATTTTTAGCCAATCAGGATGCGGGAGATATCTGAAATTCGTGACGTTGACTATTTATCAACCAATCAGGAAGCGGGAGATTTCTGAAAGTCGTGACATCAATTAGTTATTAACCAATCACGATGCCTGTGACATTTCTCGGAATTGGACAATCACAATGGGCGCGCTTCAAGGAGTCGTGACGTGAGTTTGGGAATCAGCCAATCACGCTGTTCGGTTCTCAGTCGTGACATTTTAAATTATTTCGCCAGTTATGGTGTTTAGTTCTCTCAGAGCTATGGCCTTTTATACGAGTTAACTAATCACGATATTCGGTTTTCTGAAGTTCGTGACGTCACTCGTAAATTAGCCCTTCACAGTGTTCGCTGTTCTAGTAGTCGCGACATCCCTCATGAATTAACCAACCACAATACTTATTACTCCGCGAGCTGTGACGTCGTGCCTTGAATCCGCTAATCGTAATACAACCCCATGCAAGGTCTGATGACGTCACTCATGAATTAGCCAATCACGTTTTGCAATTCTCAAAAACAAAACAAAAGAGAAACTATATTGACAATAACAAAACATTGACGGGATAAAATCAATATCAAACTCCTAATAACAATAATAAAATAACAATAATAATAACAATAATAATAATAATAATAATAATAATATAATAATAAAAAATAATAATAACTCGTTCACAGGAGCTTTGCAACCAGAGTTTTAAGAGAGAGAGAGAGAGAGAGAGAGAGAGAGAGAATGCTGGTATCCTTGAGCCTTGATACCACACCACACCCATTCTGCCAACCCCCCACACCACACCCAACCAGCCAACCCACACCCACTCCACCACACTCAACCCCACACCCCTCTCCTCTCACCCCCACTAAAACCTACCCCTCCTCCCCCTCCTCTCCATTTACCCTCCCCTTCCTCTGTTTGTCACCCCCATTCTATCCTCCCCATTAACTTCAACCCACACACGCAACACACAAACGCACACACGCAACACACACACACACGCAACACACACACACACAGTTCCCGGTTCTTAAGACTTGTCAACCTTGGCATTTGACTTAACATCCTCAACACTTCGAAATAAACTGAAGAAATTACTACTTTTACAAACTACCAGTACTACGTTTATAAACTTTTGGTAACTTGTCTAAAATAGTTTATACTTTAAAGAAATTATTTAAATTCTCTATAAACTTTCGGTATTATTATTTAATTAGTTTTGATACAATTTTAAACTAATGGTACAACTTTTACAAACTTTTGGTAAAATGTTAAAAATTATTTATACTTTGGGGAATTATATAAGGTTATTTTTTACAAACTTTAGGTAGAAATGTGTCGAAATTAGTCTATACTTTGATGAGTTTGGTAGTTTAATAAGACAGGGCTAGGAAAGTAATGTAAGTGAAAGTATTATTTTGGGTGATTGGAACTGGCTGAGACATTGAGTGGAAGTGTGTGTGTGCGTGCGTGCGTGTGTGTGTGTGTGTGTGTGTGTGTGTGTGTGTGCGTGCTTACTGCACACTAGAACATATTACAGTTATAAACCCCCTGGCCCACACCAGCTAACACCTACAACCCCTGCCCACACCCACACACACACCCCCCTGCCCACACACGCCCACCTCCCCACACTAGACGGCCTTGGGTCTACCCTGAAAGACGTGTGTACAGTAGCTACCTAACAGAACAGGTTATGTGGAGACCAACACAGACGCTGCCTGTACTACCCACCTGTGTGTGTGTGTGTGTGTGTGTGTGTGTGGGTTTGTTGAGTGTGTGTGTGTGTGTGTGTGTTTGAGTATAGTGTGTGTGTGTGTGTGTGTGTGTGTGTGTGTGTTTATGAGTATGTGTGTATGTGTGTGTGTATGTGTGTGTGTGTGTGTGTGTGTGTGTGTGTGTGTGTGTTTAGTTGTGCATCAGCATATAACACAATTCAAAAAACAAAGTCATAAAAGCAAACAAAACAAACAACAAAGAAACACATACACACGGGCCAACAAAAAGCAAATACAAACAAATAAAAAATAAAACATGAGCAAATAAACAAACACACATGAAAGCAAACACACACTCACACGACTCACTCAAAACAAATAAAACAAAGAAACAAAGAAAACGAGCTATGTCTATGTCTACGAGGCACCAGTATGTCTAGCCACATACTGGGTGGTGTGTGTGTGTGTGTGTGTGTGTGTGTGTGTGTGTGTGTGTGTGTGTGTGACTGGCTGGAGGCTGGCCAGTGTGTGTGTGTGTGTGTGTGTGTGTGTGTGTGTGTGCGTGTGTGTGTGTGTGACTGGCTGAGGCCACAGGTGTGTGCACCTCTATGTCTGTGTATTTCTGCAGGAGAGAGAGAGAGAGAGAGAGAGAGAGAGAGAGAGAGATTCACCTGAAACAAGAGAAAAAATTCGTTTAAGAGTACTCACACAAGATAACCAGGTAATTGGAGGCTAATTAACCTCTTACACCTTAATTACTCCTTTAATTATAATCACGTCTTTCTGAAACACTTAATAGTTATGTTGTAATTATTTAAGATGGTATGATAGTAATAGCTGATGTCTGTCTGTCTGTCTGTGTCTGTCTGTCTGTCTGTCTGTCTGTCTGTCTGTCTACTTGACTAACTGTCTACCTACACCTTACCCACTCACCACATACAAGACAGACAGACAGATAGACAGACACGTGTGGGGGGAGAGGGGGGTGTGGTGTGGGGAGGAGGAGGGAGGGGGGGTGATGGGGGAGGGGAGAGGCTTTGGCTGTTGCTGTGTTGAAGAGAAAGTCATGCCCCTCATAAATACCCTCCACCCCCCAAGGAAGAAGGACAGGGGAGGAGGGAGGGAAGGAAGGAAGGAGGGAGGGAGGGAAGGAGGGACACAGGTGTTAGACTGCCTCTCATCTCCCCTCCCCCTCCTCCTTCCCCCCACCAATAAAATAACATATTGAAGATCAGGCTATAGAGGTGTGGGGGGGGGAAGGTGGGAAGGGAGGAAGGAAGGAAGACAAGGAAGGAAAGACGGAAGGAAGGAAGGAAACACAACCCCTATATAACAATCCAACCAGAGAAAGCTAGGCAGGTAGGGAAGACACAGTTGACCTTTATTCCGGGTCAAGAAAACACTATATGTGCTTTCCCTTCTGTAACACGGATTTATGAGCCATTCACAGCGTTCAAGAGCGATTAGGGCGTTTGTAGAGAGTTCAAGAGCTATGTAGAGAGTTATAGAGCTATGTAGAGAGTTATAGAGCTATGTAGAGAGTTATAGAGCTATGTAGAGAGTTATAGAGCTATGTAGAGAGTTATAGAGCTATGTAGTGAGTTATAGAGCTATGTAGTGAGTTATAGAGCTATGTAGTGAGTTATAGAGCTATGTAGAGAGTTATAGAGCTATGTAGAGAGTTATAGAGCTATGTAGAGAGTTATAGAGCTATGTAGTGAGTTATAGAGCTATGTAGGGAATCTTAAAACACATGTAAAAGCTAACATATGATCAGGGAGGGTTTTAGAAGCTAACCTATCAGCAGAAGGTATTAAAAGCTAACTTAAGATCAGCAGAAGATTTTAAAAGCTAACTAAAGATGGTCAAATTATTTCAAAGCTAACTTATAATGCCGAAGAAAAAACGCTTCTAATCGACTAGCTTAAAACGACTAAACACCGAAAACAACGTAGAAGAAAATGGCAACTAAGTTACACACAGACTCTAGCTCATGTAAATATACGCCTCACTGTCTCACCAAACACCGGGAAAAGGTTTAGGTCGAGTGATGGTTTAGGTCGAGCAGTGGTTTAGGTCGAGTAGTGGTTTAAGTCGAGTAATGGTTTAGGTCGAGTAATGGTTTAGGTCGAGTGATGGTTTAGGTCGAGTAGTGGTTTTGGACGAGTAGTGGTTTAGGTTGAGTAATGATTTAGGATGAGTAATGGTTTAAGTCGAGTAGTGGTTTAGGTCGAGTAGTGGTTTAGGTCGAGTAATGGTTTAGGACGAGTAGTGGTTTAGGTCGAGTAGTGGTTTAGGTCGAGTAATGGTTTAGGTCGAGTAGTGGTTTAGGACGAGTAGTGGTTTAGGTCGAGTAGTGGTTTAGGACGAGTAGTGGTTTAGGTTGAGTAATGGTTTAAGTCGAGTAATGGTTTAGGTCGAGTAATGGTTTAGGATGAGTAATGGTTTAAGTCGAGTAGTGGTTTAGGTCGAGTAGTGGTTTAGGTCGAGTAATGGTTTAGGTCGAGTAATGGTTTAGGTCGAGTAATGGTTTAGGTCGAGTAATGGTTTAGGTCGAGCTAAATATTTACCTTTTGTTGAAGTGTTTGATGTATGTTTAACTACACAGCTTGGTGTGTCTGTACTGTGGTGCCATCTGAGCATACATACATACAGGCATACATACATACAGGCATACATACACACATAATCATACAGCCATACATATATACTTACATACATATATACACACACAATTATACAGCCATACATATATACTTACATACATATATACACACACAATCATACAGCCATACATATATACATACATGCATATACACACATAATCATACAACCATACATATATACACCCATACATATATACATTCATACACACACACGGGAGGCATCACAACACATCGTATTTATCAATATTTACAAACAGACAGACTCGCTTCACTAGTCTGCTTATAAACATTAGTAAACACACAACATCTGTCTAGCGTACAAGGGGCCCTAATGTTGATAGCGCGGTGGGTAGGGGTGGTTGAGGGTGGTAGGGGTGGTTGTAGAGGGTGGTGGTAGGGGGTGGTGGTAGGAGGGTGGTGGGGAGGGGGTGGTGGTGGTGGTAGGGGTGGTAGGATCTGTTTAGAGAGAGAGAGAGAGAGAGAGAGAGCGTGAGAGAGAGAGAGAGAGACAGGTAAACACACTCCTAATTACCAACAGGTGAGGCACAAGACAACGGAGAAATAACAACACAACTGAGTCACTACAACGGGTTACGACGGGACCAGCGGAAACCGTGGAGAGGGGGGGGGAGGAGGGGAGGGCTGGGAGGAGGGAGGCTCGGAGGGGAGGGGTCGTCGTAGGTACTTTCTTTAGGCTTTCTCTTCAGGTATTTTTCAAGGAGAGAGAGAGAGAGAGAGAGAGAGAGAGAGAGAGAGAGAGCCTTCGTTTTAAATACATTAGCTACCACGGTAATTCAATCAGTGCTTCATACAACAGACAACTCTAAAAAAAAACCCGCCAGTGTAAAACCATTCCACCATTTTATAACCAAGAGCCACAATGAATTACAACACGTTCCCGCGCCAACACGTTCCCGCGCCAACACGTTTTGTTTACATACGAGAGAAATAAAACAATTGACGAACGTATGAGGGCTGGAGGCCGTGAGTGGATCTCCTTGAATGGTATACAATCCTACGTGTTACATTCAGTTCAAACTCCAAATATTGATTAAAAAACATTGATGTGTTAAATAAATGTCAGTAGGTAAATAATTATTACTAAAATTCCCAGAGCATCTAAAAAAATTATTTGGCAATATCTGGAATCGATTCATATACAAAATTTCATATATAGTTGGATAATATTTAATAAATTTTATATAAAAACAATCAAAAAATTCACTATAATACAGAGAAAATCTAAATAAGAATAATAATAAGAAATAATTATAATACGTAACCACGAGCCTAAAATTATTGCCAGATGTTGCCATATAGATTCAGGTAATTTTTTCCCCCCAACGGTAACTGTTTCTACAAGGCAGGTGAAGCGTTAATTACAGCGCCTTTACCTGTGATGTGGCGCTCAGTTCTTTAAGTTTTGACGTCTTGAGTAAATGAAGTTTAGGTCTTAATATACGTATGGCGTTTATAAAGTCCCTTGATGTTGGTGTTTATAAAGTCCCTTGATGTTGGTGTTTATAAAGTCCCTTGATGTTGGTGTTTATAAAGTCCCTTGATGTTGGTGTTTATAAAGTCCCTTGATGTTGGTGTTTATAAAGTCCCTTGATGTTGGTGTTTATAAAGTCCCTTGATGTTGGTGTTTATAAAGTCCCTTGATGTTGGAGTTTATAAAGTCCCTTGATGTTGGTGTTTATAAAGTCCCTTGATGTTGGTGTTTATAAAGTCCCTTGATGTTGGTGTTTATAAAGTCCCTTGATGTTGGTGTTTATAAAGTCCCTTGATGTTGGTGTTTATAAAGTCCCTTGATGTTGGAATTTACAGTCCCTTGAGAAAGTTACACACACAAACAAAATAAAGTGTTCCACACCGTGTATACTCACTGACTTGCAGGTGAAATTGTGAAATTGTACAAAAAACACCTCACGTATTTCCTCGATGAATTTTTTTGTACAATTCCACTTTCAAGGCGTGAGATTTGGTGTACAGGATAAGATTGCTGAAATATTTGTAATGTGATAGGTTACGCGTGTGTTTGTCCGTAATTCCCTAAGTGGACTCTGTAAACACAAACTACCCCGGAAATATTAGAAATTAACAAAAATATTTCTATAAGCTATACCATCATGTGATTTACACCTAATAATGAATGTACACGCTTGGTGAATGTGTGTGTGTGTGTGTGTGTGATCGTGACAGCCCGACCTCTGAACCACTCAAATGCTCGTTCCATTTCTTTGGCGATAGAAAGTAATACCGATAAGAGTTTCCGAATTGGAGACCATTTATGCTATTTTTAACGATACCTTCTTCATACATTTTACAATTAATATAAGTATGTATGACCAAAGATAAATTTCAGTCGTAATATATAATAAAGGAATATCTCCATTAATAAGAGTTAAAGAGGATGATTATCGAGCACATTTCACGAACTGGTAACTCCCAAGCGGACAGGAGTAGCCAAATGACCTGTAAAAAGTTCCGTAATCTTCCCCACAAAATCCATCCAACCACCATATAAAACAACTCATTATAATTTACAAACTAAATTTCCCATTTTAATGATACATCTTATAAATGATTCTCTAAATAGGCTATGAATAAAAGGAAAAAAAAATGAAATAATAGGTATGTGGCTTTAAGTTTGGTCTACGTCACTGTCTCCCAACGCGTCATTGTCTTCTCGGGGTGACGATAAGTACACTGGCCAGGTTGGCATTAAACTAGGTCACGTATTATTACACTGAGAACAAGATGTTTTTACTTAGGTATTCTAGGTCATATGTGGTGCAAGACTATAAATAAAAATATACTTAAGGTTAATAATAACAAACATTTCAACAAACTCCTACACAAACACGAATAAAAACAAAACGAGGAGGAAAATACGAACGTGGTGGTGGTGGTGGTGGTGGTGTTAGTGGTGTCAGCAGCAGTGTTGTCAGTGGTTGAGTTACCGTTAACCAGTTGTGTTGTAAAACCATGGGTACGGTTAATTGTATTCGCTTAAAACACACACACACACACACACATATATATACGCACGTTATAGATCTTAAGTTTTTTTCTTTTATATATTATTTTTGGGGGTATTTGTTTTTGTCGTTTTAAATTTATAGTTTTTTTGTTGTTTTCGTATTTAAGATTATTTTTACTTGCTTTTGTTTTTCCTTTATTTTTTATTTGTAAATTAATTGAATTTTCGATTTTTTTTTATACATTTCATTGGTGTTTATTTGTTCATATGTTTTTGTAATAGTTATTTCTTTTTCTCATCATTATTCCTGTTTTTGTTGTACTGATGTTTGGCTTGGTATGAATTCTTTGTGTTTTTGTTGCTCTTTCCTTGTTATAATTGCTGTGTTGCTGTTCCTCCCTTACTATTATTGCTGTTCCTTCCTTACTATTATTGCTGTGTTGCTGTTCCTTCCTTACTATTATTGCTGTGTTGCTGTTCCTTCCTTACTATTACTGCTGTGTTGCTGTTCCTTCCTTACTATTACTGCTGTGTTGCTGTTCCTTCCTTACTATTACTGCTGTGTTGCTGTTCCTTCCTTACTATTACTGCTGTGTTGCTGTTCCTTACTATTACTGCTGTGTTGCTGTTCCTTACTATTACTGCTGTGTTGCTGTTCCTTCCTTACTATTACTGCTGTGTTGCTGTTCCTTCCTTACAATTACTGCTGTGTTGCTGTTCCTTCCTTCCTTACTGTTCGTCACTTATATTGCCGTTTTACGCTCCCTTGCCTCTCTTACTGCAGCGCATTTGTTTCTGAACTGCCCTTGCTGTTTGTGCTGTTACGGTCTCGCTGTTAATGCTGTTCTTCGTGCACAGGGACGTCTGAAGGTCACACAACACAAACAAACGTTGTACAGATCGGCAGACCAACAAAAAAAAAAAACAGTTGCAAAATCACACACGCGCGGTCAAACAAACACAGGTGGTGAGGAGAGACGTTAAACAAACACATACAAACACAAACACAAACACACGACTACTATTATCATATAAACAAAGGGAAGAAAAGACAGACAGATAGACACATAAAAGTATACAAACACTATAACAATTCGACACGGTTTTAAGGTCATCATCAATCACTAACGTCAAAACGATTCTCTAATAATTTCCACGTTAATGACCAATTCAACCTAACTTAACCTATCATCTGTTGAGAGGAGAGAAGGGTAATGGGGACGGGGATAATCGGGACGGGAATAATGGGGACGGGCCGGCTAAGAGACAACAACATCTTCGTGGACAAGTCTTCACCAAATATCTCGCTCCCTGTTCGACCTGACTGTCAAAGGGTTAAGAGTCGCTGGGAAATAGAGCTTACAGAGCCACCCACAGTTACAGGTCGCAGGAAAATTGGAGACCTTGTTAATTCACACAGTAAGGATTGCCCCCTTCCTCAGCCATTACCTCCGTCAGGTTTCAGGTGGAAATTACAAAATGTTAAAAATCTCGGCGACACACACACACCTAGCCGCCGTATACCTTCAGGTCCAAGGTATCAAAATAAACTAGAAATTTAATTCCCCCCAACGAGACATCGAATTTAACCGCCACATTTGCAACATTTCAGTGATGTTGAACTACGGTGCTATTAACCCTTGTTGGCGCACGTCGAGCATGTTTGTGTTTCTTTGCCATGTTAATATTAAGAATTGTGCCCGAATTTGTAACAGTTGTAGCACTGGTGTGGAGAGGCTGCAGTAGTTAGTGAGCTGTGATTTTTTTTTCAGGGTTTGTTTGTATTCGCCACTCGAGTTCCCAGTGTGTGAGGTATTTGATCTCCCTGTGTGACGGACTGTGTGACGGATTGTGTGACGGATTGTGTGACGGATTGTGTGACGGTCTGTGTGACGGTCTGGTGACGGCCTATGTGTGACGGAGTGTGATTTGCCTGTGACGTGACGGCCTGTGTGACACGGTTGTGTGACGGTCTGTGTGACGGACTGTGTGACGGCCTGTGTGACGGCCTGTGTGACGGACTGTGTGACGGTCTGTGTGACGAACTGTGTGACGGCCTGTGTGACGGCCTGTGTGACGGACTGGGTGACGGTCTGTGTGCATTGATTAACTGTTCGAGACGTTTTGTTTATATTGACTGGTGTAAAGCTGTACCTACCATCATCCTTCTTACCGAACAACAACAACAATAATAATAATCTACATTAAACAAGCATTATGTTATAATTTCCAAAGAATACATTAAAACAATAATTAATTCTAAATATTTTATCCTTTAGCTTAATTAATTCTGAAACTTAAGATAATATATAAATTATTATCACCTTTAAAATCTGAGACAAAATGACAGACATCAAGAGACACACACCATGATAGACAGGTCACAAATGCAGACATATATCATGGTCACAGACAGACAGACAGACAGACAGACATATCATACACATTATGCACACAATTGGGTACACATTATGCTATCATACACACACACACACACACACACAGCCCTGTAAATGTATTCAATGCATATTATATCATTATGTCTAAATTTAATGTAAGTTTGTATATTTTCAGCCACCGGCTACAACTCTACTAATAAACCGTTTATTATTAATATTATTATTATTATTACACATGGCTATCATACACACATACACATGGCTATCATACACACACACACATGGCTATCATACACACACACATATTGCTATCATACACACACACACATGGCTATCATACACACACACATGGCTATCATACACACACACACATATGGCTATCATACACACACACACATGGCTATCATACACACACACATGGCTATCATACACACACACATATGTCTATCATATAAACACACACAAACATGGCTATCGTACACACACAAACATGGCTATCATACACACACACATGGCTATCATACACACACACACATGCATATCATACACACACACACATGGCTATCATACACACACACACACATGGCTATCATACACACACACACACATGGCTATCATACACACACACACATGGCTATCATACACACACACACATGGCTATCATACACACACACACATATGGCTATCATACACACACACACAAACATTAATTAAGTTCCCCAGGTACAACGGAGGCAAGAAGGTCACCCCAGCTGTAACAGGTAAACTCTCAAGCTCCACTCTTAAGCCCGGGGGCACGCGTCATACTTTATGTCACGTCTCAACACTTATTTAAGTAGCTGGGCGGTCGACGCGGCGGTCAGGCGGTCAGGATGAGTGCGTGCCGAGGCGGAAATGTAACCAACGTGGCCAAGGTGTGATATGTCAAGAGAGGCGTGTGTTTGTGTGTGTGTGTTTGACTGTCTGTGTGTGTGTGTTTGACTGTCTGTGTGTGTGAGTCGTGTGTGTGTGTGTGTGTTTGTGTGTGTGTGTTTGACTGTCTGTGTGTGTGAGTCGTGTGTGTGTGTGTGTTTGTGTGTATGGTGACCTGTAGTGTAATAGTCACCCTGCCCGCCTCACAACTGACTGAGGCGGGCAGGGTGAAACTATGGGCAAGTTTCTTTACACCATTTGCCTCTGTCTACCCAGCAGTAATTGGGGACCTGGATGTTTATCTGTTTGTGGATCATGTTCCGGGGTAATGGTTAGCCAGTGCAGTTGGCGAGTTGTCCGGTCTTCTCGGACTATTCCTCATTAACTCAGGGTGTGGTTGTTGTGTTGGCGACAGCTTCTACACTGGTTCACAGATAGGGTGGTGGACGAGTGGAACAAGCTTAGCAATTTTGTAGTAAGTGTTGGAACGCTGGAAAGTTTTAAAAGGAGGCTAGATAGATTCATGGATGATAGAGTGTGGTAGTAACTCTCGACAGGAGCTGCCATGCACAGACCAACCGGTCTACTGAAGACTCCTTATTTTCTTATGTTCTTAAACAAATTCACACCTAGGTGGCCCTTGAGCTGACCATTATGTATGTATGTATGTATGTATGTATGTATGTATGTATGTATGTATGATTTTAAACTGGTCAGTTTTGAAGTAACATCACTCTTTACAAAGGTCCCAGTTGATGATTTACTAGAGTTCCTCATAGATTCCCTGGATAATATTTCACTGCCCGTCTCGAAAGACGACTTCATCGAACTCATCAAACTATGTATTAAGGATTGTAAATTTGAATTCAATGGAGAACATTATGCTAAAAAATTTGGTATGGCAATGGGTAATCCACTCTCACCTGTATTAAGCAACCTATATATGGAATTCTTTGAAAAGAAACTATTAAGTAATATTTTACCACCTTCAGCAGTCTGGTTTAGATATGTTGATGATGTATTTGTATTATGTCTCTGGCCAAGTAATGAGGACCTAAAAGCTTTCCTGCCACAACTTAACAACTTAGCCCCCTCGATCAAATTCACTATGGAATTAGAGCATGACTGTAAATTGCCATTCCTAGACTGTCTGATACACAGAATAGGTAACACTTTTAAGTTCAGTATTTATAGAAAACCAACTAATGTGTGTTCATACATTCATTATTATTCTGCCCACCATAATAGAGTCAAACAGTCAGTATTTTCAACAATGTTTTTACGTGCTTTGAGAATTTGCAGTCCGGAATTCATTGATGAGGAATACAAATATATTTATAATATTGGCTCAAACCTTAAATACCCTAGATCTTTCATAGACAAATGCCTAAACATTACTAAGAAAACTTTTTATAGAACTGATCCCAAGCCCACCCATGACCATAAGAATATCTTAATATTACCATTTCACAAAAATTTCTCACACATTCCTTTACAACTAAAAACCTGGAACGTCAATGTGGCATTTAAAAACTCATGCACTGTTAAACAAATGTTGATCAAGAACTCCACCAACAACACAATTGGTTGCATTTATAAAGTTCCTTGCAAGGAATGTAATATGTTTTACTTAGGCCAGACAGGAAAAGATCTTGTAACTAGAATTAAACAACACAAATACAGTGTTAGGACAGGCCAGGAATCCAATGCTCTGTTTGTTCATTTGAGGGATAACAAGCATTGCATTGACTGGGATAATGCCTCCTCAATATTACCATGTAATTCAATTGATAGTAGGAACATTATAGAATCTAGTCTTATTAAACATACCGAAGCATTCATCATGAATTTGAGTAATGGCATGTACAAACTGGACAATTTTGTAATTAAGAAGATTTGTAACCAGGTGAGAAAGTTGGGTCACCTTACCCTCTGACCTGACCACCAACCGTTATGTGCTATTTAAAGATTAGTAGGGTCATTACCTAATACCTGACCATTGTGGACCTGGTCTCACCCTCCTCTGTATATATACACCTTGGTTTGTATTTCTCTTTAGTCTGTACTCACCCCTGAAGATGTGAATTACACGAAAGTGCTTGGGAACTTCGTGTTTTCTTCTTTCCTTGTGGTTATCAGCATATACCTAGATCACGCGCACCTACAGTGATTTACTTACACACACACACACACACACATATATATATATATATATATATATATATATATATATATATATATATATATATATATATATATATATATATATATATATATATATATATAAAACAAGCGGACTTTGAACATATAATCTACGACCTCACCAGCAAGGAATCGAACCCTCGACCTACTGGGTGGGACTAGGGAAGAGTCTAGGACTGATTTTAGTGTCCTTGTGGGCTAGCCGTTAAGCGTTCCCTAGTCCCAACCTAAAATAATGGTAACCTAACCTACCCTAAGGTAAGCTACCCTCACCTCTCTGGTCCTTTGAAAATCTTAAAATTAAAACAAGTTTCTGTTCCTTTTTGTGTTGTTGGAACAATTAATTGTTGCACAGTAATTGTATGGCATTGTAAAGTGATAAACAAAGACTTGATCGTAATGAGCATCATCCCTCCTTTAAACCTCTCCCGCCAAGTACTGTTTACAGCACCACGGGATGGTCGGAGGGAGCGTCTCCGGTGTAGAGTCTTAGGTATTCTGTCCTGTGTGGCAGTGAACAGTGACATGACTCTGACCTATATATACTGTTAATGAATATGTTGTATTTCTTTGTGTATGAACCTCTGTCCTGCGTGGCAGTGAACAGTGACATCACCCACATGACTGTGACCTATATATACTGTTAATGAATATGTTGTATTTCTTTGTGTATGAACCTCTGTCCTGCATGGCAGTGAACAGTGACATCACCCCCAGGGTTAAGACCTGACTGAATTAACTTCAACAGTCAAATTGTACTCCAGGATTTGTAAATTTTCATTTAACAAAAATAATAACTAAAACAGACAAATGTTTAAGTCACCACGTAATAACTAGAACGACGTCCAAAGATTGTTAATCTTCCTTATTTGTACAAAAATACTGACTGATGTTTGTTATGTAAACACTAGTTCATTTCATTATTCAAACATTCACTTTTATATTTTCCTCGACTTATATTTACTTATATATTTATTAGTATAGACAGTTATTCACATATATATTTACTTGTTCAAAAAATAATATTGGGAATAAATTTTAGCGTCATTTTGAATGTTTAGCCTCGGCCCCTGAACCAGCAGGGCTCAGTGAGGCGGCCGAAGGATCACCTCACTCACCCAGTCACTGTATTATACCTTCACTTTTATCCCGAGACTCTGTGTGTGTGTGTGTGTGTGTAATCCTCTCTATTTCTCTCACACACCGATTATAATACTTTACCATAATCTTTCTCTTCTTCCCGTCTCTCTCGTTCTCATCCATTACAGCAGCCTCTCTGACATTACCTGACCACGAGGTAGTTCCTGTGGTAGTTCCTAAGACACAACTCTGTCGGTAAAACTGCGGCCACTTCCTGAGCACTGAGTTACTTCCGTGTGAGTTTGTGTTTCGGGGTCATTGACTAAATTGTGTTTAACCTGAACACGAGTGAGTAAAATTCAACACGCCGGGAAAATAATAACCAAAGCTGACGAAAAAAAAAGTAAATTAGACGCAGAAACGGGTCTTAAAATAATGGAAAGAACAACAAATTTATACTGGGTTCAGTCTTCTCACTCACAGAAGCCGCGGTGCAGAGTAAACCAAGCGGTAACCACTAGTTATCTTTGGCAAAGTTCCCCCTTAAAACACCCACCAAATATAAACCGTTTTCTTTCCCGGTAATCCCAAGGTGACGAAAAGTACTGTTAAATAATACCCACTTTAACCCACAAACTATGTAACTAAAAAACAAATAAAAAACTAATTAACATTTATTAATTACCCTCTTTCTAAACATCATTTTATTTTTATAAATATAGAAAGTAAATTAACTAAATATTTCTAGTTTATTTATATTTTTTGATTAATTTCTATAATGCTTAGGATGCTATGGGCACCTGAACACAACCAACGGTAGGGAAAGAGGGGGGGGCAGCCACTCCACGTAGAATTAAGACCCGTGTGTGGTAACATTGTACACACCCACTTTCTACTGCAATCACGCAATCACCAGACATTTCAGGCAGTGAGTACGAAGGGAAGGAGGGAGGGGAGAGAAGGGAGAGGGATCTTATAGTTGTTGCAGTAAAACATAATAACATCAATATACGTCACACAATAATATTTACACGTTAAAAAGTTAAGTCTAGCAGCTGAAGCATTGAAACAAGATAGAAATATACTACAACTGATACACACCAAATATTCTAAAATAAGACTGGAACTATAATTACTGTTGTAGTCTTTAAACCATTACGAGGGGTCTTTACGTGGTGGGGGGTCTTTACGTGGTGGGGGTCTTTACGTGGTGGGTGAGCTCCTTTACGTGGTGGGGGGTCTTTACGTGGTGGGGGTCTTACGTGGTGGGGGTCTTACGTGGTGTGTGGTGGGGGTCTTTACGTGGTGTGGGGTCTTAAGGTGTGGGGTCTTAAGGTGGTGGGGGGTCTTTACGGGAGATAGGACCCCCGCCCCCCTCTGCTGAACAAACTAATCTGGTGTTAGGAATTAAGAGTATTATTGGCGTCCCCGGAGTGAAGGAATTAACTTAAATTATACAATAAAATAAAATCTTTGAAACGTAATAAAAACTAAATACGGTTCTTGCCAAGGAATAAATATGTTTTGAATTATTTTTCCTCACTACAACAATTAAATTAGTTGTTGAAGCTCGTAAAGAAAAAATATTAAAAAATTGTACTGATTAGAAATGGCCCCTCCTTCCCCTCTTAATCTTTCCATTATAATTTTTCTCTAATTTTCATATTCTTTTCACCTCCTTTGCTCTTTTTTTTTACCCTTCTTCACGCTTTATTTTATCCCCCTTCTTAGTGTTTCCTTCTCATTCCCTTTTTTCCCTATCTTCCCCACCACATATTCACTTTCCCCCACCATTCCTCCCCCACCCACTACAATCTTCCCCAGAACGCCAATTTTCCCTCCTAATACCTCTAATAAAGTCCCTAGGGTCTGAGGAAAGGAGAGGAGAGGGTGGTGGGAGAGGGGAGGGAGGTGGGGAGACAAGAGGGGAGGGATGGGGGGGTGAGGAGAGAAGAACAGGGGAGGGGAGGGGAGGGGAAGGCGCGAACGAGCACTCAAATCATTCCCCAGCAATCACACACCCCTACCCCCTCCCCCCCCCCTCCACACACACACACCTCCGCAAGCAATACCGTCAAGTCAGTCAGTAAATTACTTCTACAGATGATGAAGATTAAACCAGGGAGTTATTTAGGTCATGTAAATTATGAAACGGGTTGTGGGGTGATGGCGGGGACGGAGGGAAAAAAAAATAAGTACAAGTTTCCCTCTTCTGGTCTGTTATTGTGTTTTCCCCCCCCGCAGGCGTCGTGGATTCAAGACGGATTTAAAGAACGAACGACCCGCCGCCGTTCCTGTAGGGTTTAGTGTGTCTCTCAATCGTATGGTTTGTTGTCACTTTTACTATTTGACATTAAAACATGGTTAACCTCACCACCTGGGCCATTCTACGCTTGATAATACTGTGTGTGTGTGGTTGTGTGTGTGTGTTAGTGTGTGTGTGAGTGTGTGTGTGTTAGTGTGTGAGTGTGTGTGTGTGTGTGAGTGTGTGTGTCCTTGATCAAATTGTTTCACGTACATTATTATATTTTGTATATGAAAAGTCAGACACGTATGAACTAATACATATATAAATACGTACATATAAACATACATACACATACAATAGACACACATATACACAAACAAACACACTGATATGCAGGTATACACACACACACACACACACAGTCACACACACACACACACACACACATCTTACCAAAAACAAACATACAAGAATTTTTCGAATTTGGCCTCAGTTGTCAAATGGTGTTTAACTAAAAGAATGACTAAACAAAACTACAAAAATTAACGTAGCAATATTATTAACTTGACTCAATAACACAAATAAAACAATCAATTCCCCAACTAACTTAAGCAAGGGAATTTAACCACAAAATATTCAATAACTACCACACAAAAAAAAAATCATCAAAAATCAACAAATACAGAAATGATTCAATAATTTATAACCAATAACTAAAAAAAAGTCAAATAGGGTTTATATATTTTTTCAAACTATATAAATCAATTAATTAAAACAAACTAGTCACATTATGTTTTAAGAGTTTGCCATGGTTGTGACGAAACACCTTGAAGGCTACGTCAGCTGTCTTCAACTTCCGTCAGTTAATTATTTTTTTTACCCCGGCGGCGGAACGAGTTAACGGCACTTTTAACCAAGTTATTACACGCTACAACTCTTTAGAATATTTACCTATGTTAAATACACGTTGGATTATACATTAACACGAATATACGTACAAAAACATACAAACACACTCACACAAACACACTCACACAAA
>NW_024732780.1:9408417-9415772 GCF_018991925.1 Homarus americanus
ACGTTTAGTTACATTGGAGACGAGAGTTCATAATCTTCAGGTGAGAGTAATGAGTACAGCTTGGTGAGTACAAGGTGATGAGTACATGTTGCTGAGTACATGTTGCTGAGTACATAAAAGTTAGTACATAATGGGAGAATACGTAATGTCAAGTACATGTTGAGTACATAATGTAGAGTATACAGGAATACAGGATGGATAGTACATAACATCGAGTACATGTTGAGTACAGGACGGCTAGTACACAATGTCGAGTATAAGTTGAGTTCATGGCGACGAGTACAGAATCTTTTACACAATAATAATAATAATAGGTTCTCGTGTATTGAGGATGGCCTGACCAAGGCCACCGAGGTGAAGCTGTCGCCAACAACAACCACACCCCTGAAGCTGTCGCCAACACAACCACCACACCCTGAAGCTGTCGCCAACACAACAACCACACCCTGAAGCTGTCGCCAACACAACCACCACACCCTGAAGCTGTCGCCAACACAACAACCACACCCCTGAAGCTGTCGCCAACACAACAACCACACCCTGAAGCTGCCGTCAACACAACAACCACATGCTGAAGGTTGCCAACACAACCACCACACCCTGAAGCTGTCACCAACACAACAACCACACCCCTGAAGCTGTCGCCAACACAACACCACACCCTGAAGCTGTCACACAACAACCACACCCTGAAGCTGCCGCCAACACAACCACACGCTGAAGCTGTTGCCAACACAACCACCACACCTGAAGCTGTCACCAACACAACAACCACACCCTGAAGCTGTCGCCAACACAACAACCACACCCTGAAGCTGTCGCCAACACAAAAACCACACCCTGAAGCTGTCACCAACACAACAACCACACCCTGAAGCTGTCGCCAACACAACAACCACACCCCTGCTGTCGCCAACACAACAACCACACCCTGAAGCTGTCGCCAACAAACAACCACACCCTGAGTTAACGAGCTGCATGACCCAGTGCCAAGGAATAGTCCGACGACAACTCGCCAACTGCACTGGCTAACCATTACCCCGGAACACGATCCACAAATCGATTTAACATCCAGGTTCCCAATTACTGCTGGGTAGACAGAGGCAAATGGCGTAAAGAAACTTGCCCATAGTTTCACCCTGAACTACCTAACCTAACCCTTTGCAGCTCCACAAGGTAATTCCCACAACACAATACCCATTTAAACACACACACACACACACACACACACACATGAAGGTATATCCCCCCCGTTATATCCGGGTGTAATACTATAGGAAATATACCAAGGGGTGGAGGTCATACTCTCTGAACCTCGTGACCTCCCGTGACCTCCTCAGTGACCTTGCCATCTATTGTGTTGATGAGGAAGGGTGAAGATGTGTGTGTGTGTGTGTGTGTGTGTGTGTGTGTGTGTCTGTGTATCTGTTTGTATGTCCATTTTCCTGTCTATCTGAATGTCTGTCTGTCTGGGTTCTGTCTATCTGAATGTCTGTCTGTCTGTCTGTCTGTTTGTTTACCACCTGTCATGTCCTATGATAATCCTGAAAATAAACAAGATAAATTAATAAAAATAATATTAAATCTTTTCCAACTTACAATAATTAACTTGATGACTGAGTTATATAATTAGTGAGTTAGGGATGGTGAGGTAAGTGGGTAGGTATGGGTGGTGGTAGGTGGGGGTGGTGGTAGGTGGGGGTGTGGGGGTGGTAGTAGGGGTGGTGGTGGGGGGATGGTGGGGGTGTGGTAGGTGGGGTGGGTAGGTGGGGTGGTGGTAGGTGGGGTGGGTAGGTGGGGATGGTGGGTGGTGGGTGGTAGGTGGGGGTGGTAGGTGGGGATGGTAGGTGGGGGTGGTGGTAGGTGGGGGATGGTGAGGTGAGGTGGTGAGGTGGGGGTGGTGGTAGGGATGGTGGGGTGGTAGGTGGGGGTGGGTAGGGGTGGTAGGGGTGGGGGTGGTGGGGGGTGGGTGTAGGTGGGGGATGGTGGTAGGTGGGGATGGTGGTATGGGGGATGGTGATAGGTGGGGATGGTGATAGGTGGGGGGATGATGTAGGTGGGATATAATATGGTAATCAAAACAATTTCTGTCTACTACAACCACTGCCAACACCACCACCACCACTACCTCCCCACCCTTCTCATCTATCCCACCCCTTCCATCCACCCTCACCCTTCCCTACCATCACAACCCCACTCTCTCCTCCCTCTTTCCCCTACCTCCTCCAGACACCACAACCACAGTCACTACTCTAGGTTGCCCATGACAGCGGGGGGGAGACGGGGAAGGGGAGGGGGAAGGAGGGAGGAAGAGAAGAGGGGAGGAGGAAGGAAGAGGAAGAGAGAAAGGAGGGGAAAAAGAGAAAGGAGGAGGAGAAGGGGGAGGGAGGGGAGAAGGAGGGAGACAGATATTCTCACAACAGTCATTAAGAGTTTCCTTATTAAACGACCAGTGTCCAGCCCTATGGTCAGGGAAAACCAGGAGAGAACAAAGGAGGAGCCAGGGAGAGAACAAGGGTGGAGCCAGGGAGAACATGAGGAGCCAAGGAGAGAACAAGGATTACGGGGAGAGAATAGCAGGAAGGAACAGGAGAGAAACCAGGGAGAAAGAAGGATGAAGCCAGGCAGAGAAACAGATGAGAACAGTCAGGAGAATTCAGGGCAGAGAGAAACAAGGGTGAAACGAGAACAAAAATCATGTAGCAGTAAAACCATGACGACACCTTATAGAAAACAGGAAGAAACCCGATATTAACTTTATAGAAACAAGTAATAAAAACTGAACAGGAGAGAAGAAAACCGGGAAGACGAGGCAAAGAAAATGGGTGGGGGTGGTGGGGGGTGGTGGGGGTGGTGGGGTATTGGTGGTGGGGGGTGGTAGGGGGTAGTGGTAGGTGGTGGGGTGGGTGGTGGTGGTGGTGGTGGGGGGTGGGGGTGGTAGTGTGGTGTGGAGGGTGGTGGGGGTGGTGGGGGGGGGTGGTGGGGTGGGGAGGTGGGTGCTGAGGGGAGAGAAACAATACTGTGTTTACTAAAGAATGGGAGGTGGCGGTACCCAATAATTGTGGGTCATTCTCTCTCTCTCTCTTCTCCATCATCTTGAGGGGGGTGGGGGAGGAGGGAGGAGGAGAGCAATGACAAAAATAACGAAGAAGAAGAAGAAGAAGAAGAAGAAGAAGAAGAAGAAGAAGAAGAAGAAGAAGAAGAAGAAGAAGAAAGGAAGGAAGAAGAAGAAGAAGAAGAAGAAGAAGAAGAAGAAGAAGAAGACTGTGATTTAGTTAACTTCACTGCAACTGAACCCATTATATGAGAAAGTTACTTAAAGAGCACACCATGCCATTGTAAGTCCCATTCATTCTCCCCTTCCGCCCTCCCTTCTCCCTTCCACTCCCCCTTCCACCTCCCTCCCCCTCCACCCTCCTTCCTTCTCCTCCCAACTCTCTTTCCCCATCATTATTTATACAAGTGGAGGAGGGAGGGGGGAGGAGGAGGGGTGAGGGTGAGGGAGAGGTGTGGGGAGGGGAGAGTAAGGGGAGTCAACCTGTCAACTCCCCTCACCGTTTATTTACGGGACTGTTATTCTCCCCCTCCCTATCCAACAGTGAGGGGAGAGAGAGAGAGAGAGAGAAAGAGAGAGAGAGAGAGAGAGAGAGAGAGAGAGAGAGAGAGAGAGAGAGTCAGAGAAAATCACCCCACTTCCACATTTTCTTTTGCGATTTCTAAACAGATAATGGAACTTTCTGGTAATTTTAAAGATCGGTGGAGGGGGAGGGGGTGAGGGGAGGGGGAGGGAGGGGGGCACAACTGTTGTATTTGATAAGGTAAGAGAAAATACCTTGTCCAAATGATACTATAGTATGCGTGTCCTAAAGTGTATATGTCCTAAAGTGCGTATGTCCTAAAGTGCGTATGTCCTAAAGTGCATGTCCCTAAATGCATGTCCTAAAGTGCGTATGTCCCAAAGTGTGGATGTCCTTATTATCCAGTAAAGTCACGCACTACGGATGTTCTAAGTAAAAGTAAAATTCCTGATATATATAATCTATGTGTGTTTAGACACACACACACACACACACACACACACACACACGCTAGCATAGGGAGGGGGAGAGGTGGGGAAGGAGATGGGAGGAGAGGGAAGGGGAGTGAGGAAGGGGGGGAGGAGGGAAGAGGAAGGGGAAGGGATGATAAAAATTATGTATTTATTGTAATGTTGTTGTTGTGTGATGGGGGGGGGAGGGGGTGGGTGATGGTAATAGTAATGGTGATGGGTAGTAGATGGTGGTGGTGGTGATTGTGGTAGCAGTAATGGTGGTGGCAGGGTGCTCAAAAGAGGCAGGGTGTGAGATAAGACAGGGTGGCAGTGTGACAGGCAGGAGCAGTGGGTGGCAGGGGTGTCAGGAGGGAAGAGGTGTTGGTAACGGCTGGGGACCTGTAGGAAGAGTCATAGCAAGCGGTGGATGTAGTGACGGAGGGCGTGAGAGTTTGGCCACAAAGTTTACAAACAAAAGTTCGGTGAGGCCTGGTTAATATCAGAACTGTAACCCAGAGATTCAGACCGTGAACCCGAAGCAGTAGACACGGCTACATTATTCTGTCCATAAATGCTTCTGGATTCAAGAGTTCGAATCGGGGTTCGTGGTTCGCGACAGGACCTCTTTTGGGTGACTGTACCTGTACCCTAGGCGCAGTCTCATGTATATAATCTGTTGAGATCGAGTCAGAGATTGATACTCTTTGAAGTGGCGGTTGAGTCACCGGTTACAGCGTCATAGTGGCATAGTCGTGACGCTGCCCCTGTTGTTTGTGTGCCAATGTTCGTCGAAGCTTCGTTTGTGTGGCGTGTATGCGAGATTTGAGATGATCCAGGAGAGGGCGAGAGGGCTTCAATATCTTCTTCTTGTGTCGCTTCTTTGGCAAGTCGATCAACAGTGTCACAGGCAGTTATTCCTATATGTGACGGATCCAAATAAACCTGACACAGATCATCAGTTTGTTCTAGCCTGGGACGGTGACGATACAGAGAATTTGTCAGAGGCAAAAACCTAACCTAACCTGACCCGACACGACGTAACCTAACTCACCCGACACGACGTAACCCCAACCTAACGTAACGTAACCTAACCTAACGACGTAACCTAGACTAAACTAACCCAACCCACCTAACTGACCCCATCCCAACCTGCCCCGACATGACGTAACGTAACCTAACCCAACGACGTAACCCAGACTAACCTAACCTAACCTAACGACGTACCCTGACTAACCTAACCTGACCCGACGTGACGTAACCAAACCTAACTCCAAACATACCTCTCTACGTCTGGAGCCCCGTGGTGGGGGGCATGGAGGGGTGGGTGGCAGGAGGTGGTGGGTGGCAGGGAGGGGTGAGTGGTAGATGAGCGGTGGGTGGCAGGAGGGTAATGGGTGCAGGGGGTGCGATGGTGGCAGGCGATGGGTGGCAGGGGGATGGGTGCAGGTGAGGTGCGATGGGCAGGGAGGTGGTGGGGGGGATGGGTGGCAGGGGGGGTGGTACGTCCAATATCACTACCTAAACACTTATCATCGTATGGGTTTGTGTTTGTTATCTTCGATTGGCTATTCTAGAGCCACTTTTCAGCCAATGAGAAGGCAGATAAGATTACCTATAGGATTTTCCATTGGTTGGTGGTGTCAGATGGTCATATCCGTGTAGGGAGAGAGAGAGAGAGAGAGAGAGAGAGAGAGAGAGAGAGAGAGAGAGAGAGAGAGAGAGAGAGAGAGAGAGAGCCAACATCTTCAACAATTGCAATAAATAACTCGACGAATAGGGTCTCTTTAAAACAACAACAACAACAACAACAACAACAACAACAACAAGCAACAACAACAACCTCACGACCTTCTTACAGGGAGGACATCTCAAACGACCCCAACACTTTAACAAGCGGTAGGGTAGTTAGGGTCAGTTATGTGTTGTTGGGGGGGGAAGGAGAGAAGAGGAGAATAAAGGAAAGAAAGAGAGGAAGAGACGGGAAAAGAAAGGAGTAGAAGGGAGGAGGAAGGGGAGAATGGAGGGGAGGGAAGGGCACAGGAACGAAAGGGAGGGAGTAGGAGGAGGGAGGAGAGGGAAAAGGAGAATAAAGTAGGAAGGGGAACTAAGAGGAAGGAAGGAGGAGGGGAGGGAAGGGGAGCATGAGGAGAGGAGGGTGGGGAGGGGGGAGGGAAGGGAAGGGAGGTGGAGGGAAGGGAGGGGAGGAGGGGAGGAGGGGGAGGGAGGGAGGAGGGGAGGCACATAAGTTACTGAGAACTAAGGCCCAAGGCAACTTTCTCTGTCACTAGAATGAAAACACACTGCTTTAGTGTGTGTGTGTGTGTGTGTGTGTGTGTGTGTGTGTGTGTGTGTGTATTATTGGCAGGCAGGAGGAGGAAAGAGGCCAGGGGAGGCAGGCAGGCAGGCAGGCAGGCAGGCAGGCAGGCAGGCAGGCAGGCACACTCCACCTCAGGAAATATTCATAGTTCCGGTGAACCTTCCAACCACACCTGTGTAAACACCAGTGTGTGTGTATAGTGTGTGTGTAGCGTGTGTGTGTGTGTGTGTGGTCATTTAAGTGTATGGTTAACGTAAAGTTTATGCAAGAACGAACACACACACAGGTGATCACAAGGTAAATCACAGGTAAATCAACAAATATATCACGAACACATACGAACACCTGGTTATGAACTGAACGTTAGAACAAGTCCCAACTAAATACAACAACAACAACAATAACAAACAAACAATAAAAAACAACAACAATAACAATAATAATAACAACAACAATGACAATAACAACAATAACAATAATAATAATAATAACAACAACAACAATAACAATAATAATAATAACAACAATAATAATAAATAATAACAACAATAATATAATAAAAATAACCAAATGTCGTTCACACTATAATAACCTGTAGATTAATATAGTCTTTTTCTCTTCTATTTTTAATTTGTTTTACACTTTACCTCCTCCCCCTCCCTCCCCCTCCAGGCCTGCTAGGGTGGATTGTTCTCTGTAAAAAACAAACAAACAAACAAATACGGCCCGTGAAGAGTTACCATAAGACAGGATAAATGTCGAACTAGAGAGAGAGAGAGAGAGAGAGAGAGAGAGAGAGAGAGAGAGAGAGAGAGAGAGAGAGAGAGAGAGTGTGTGTGAGTGTGTGGTACATATTAATAATGTCATGAGGTAAAGATGTGGTAGTGAAAGTGAGAGGTGAGTGTGAGTCACCTGCAGGACATTGATGGCACACCTGGTCATCATAACCCAGGTGTGTGTACCGTGGTAGGGTCACAGCAGCAGTAGTAGCAGTAGTAGTAGTAGTAG
>NW_024732780.1:9415872-9478372 GCF_018991925.1 Homarus americanus
CCAAGTAGTACACCTCCTCACCACGGCTTCAGGGTAACTGATTTCGTCACGTGATGGCTGACGTGTATATAGCGGACTAATTTTATTCAACTTGGTACCTATATTATTTGAGACGTCAGGTGGTTTGTTAGGTACCGGTGATTTATTTCTGGTCATAAGTAATTTATAGATAACAAAATAATATTCTAAATCTGAAACATCATTACGTTTTGTTGTTATTTTGGTACTAGGAACTACTTTTTTGGGGGGGGCTATAGTGGTAGTTACTCGGTCACTTAAAATGATCGTAAAGGTGTTGGTATATTATTATTATTATTATTATTATTATTATTATTATTATTATTATTATTATTATTATTAATTATTATTATTAATTATTATTATTATTATTATTATTATTATTATTATTATTATTATTATTATTATTATTATTATTATTATTATTATTATTATTATTATTATTATTATTATTATTATTATATTTACATAGATACTAATGGCTCGTCGTCTCCTCGCCCAAGGTGGAACACAACACCTTCTAAGTGACGGCCAAGAGGCTTCAACACCCCGTCAAGGGTTCAGAGATTCCTATAAGAGGTTTTATGACCAAATTTAAAGGATTTTATTAAATTTAAAGTATCTTGATGTTTTAAAATAGGTTTATGGTTTTATTTCGAGGGATTTTGTTAATTTATAAAGCCTTACAAACACATACACACGTTAACATGAAGTACAGAGTGAATTATAATTTTATCATTGCAGAAATATATGACCATTGTACCGTGTTTGTTTGTTTGTTTGTGTGTGTTTGTTTAGTTGTATATATTGTTTGTGTTGTTTGCATTGTTTGTGTTATCAGTTTTACTCTTTCTAGCTCTTTTATTAGATAGATAGATAGACAGACAGACAGACAGACAGAGGACAGTAGTACTAATTTAAACCATCAGTTAACACATTCAAATTATACAGACAATTATACCAGTTATTACGTCTATAATTACTATAATAATGAGACAAAAATTATACAGAAAATAATAGAGTTTGCTGTAGTGAATAGTTAACCACAAATTACCATTGAAAATTATAACGTTTTGAAATTTAATGTATGTATGTATGTATGTATGTATGTATGTATGTATGTATGTATGTATGTATGTGTGTGTGTATGTATGTATGTATGTATGTATGTATGTATGTATGTATGTATGTTAAGTAATAATTCCGAAACAAACAAAAAACGCAAAAAAAAACAACCCGAAACACAAACTTAAACAGATGAAATATAAACAAACTAAAGGAATCCGGATGGCAAAAATAGGCGTTTCTGTAAAGCGGATTTCTGAGTCGTATAAATCCGTTCTGCAAAAACGCCTGAGTGAATCTGTACACAAGCTGGGATGCTTTCCTTGGCTTTCCCGCCTGTGTATGTTTTGACGAGAGAGAGAGTGTGTGTGTGTGTGTGTGTGTGTGTGTCACCAGGTAAAATATACAGTAAGGATATGTCCCGTGTGCAAGCGAACTAGACTCGTGACCTGGAAGAGGGAACTAGACGAGTGACCTGGAAGAGGCTCGTTATATGGGACCAGAGGCTCGTTATATGGGACCAGAGGCTCGTTATATGGGACCACAAGAGAGAGGAATACCACAATCGATACACCGATGACCAAAACTGAGAGACTGTTGCCACGGCTTTGAAAATTGACAGTAAATTAATAAAGTTCATCCACCAGTTCATCCACCAGTTCATTCATGTTCAGTATTAGACGAGATCAATATTTAATAACCCTGATGTTTATGTATACGACTAACATTAAATAATCCCGTTACTTTAATACAAGTAATTGAGAAAGCCAAGATGGTGTGTTTAG
The DNA here is from genome assembly GCF_018991925.1 of Homarus americanus. NCBI lineage: Eukaryota > Metazoa > Arthropoda > Malacostraca > Decapoda > Nephropidae > Homarus > Homarus americanus. Next base: position 9,417,741 of record NW_024732780.1, read on the forward strand.
AGTTAGGTAGAGTCACAAAAAGAACTTTCCTATATATAATGTTTGACTTATTACAAATTCCAAAGGCTAATTTATGTAGGTTATGTTTATTGTAATGAAAGTTCTGTCCTATGATTGTATTAAAATATTTCACAGTCTACAGAAAAATTAAAGTTGGTAATATATCTTCACTGAAACAATAGAGTAATTTTCTGTTATTAATATGAAGTTGTTTGACGCATCCTATACCAAGACTAAAGAGGGTTATATATTCATTTTCCATTGTTAACAGCAGGTTAGAGTGCCGAGACCACCATTAACACACCTTCATTAACAGCTGCTGATTTAAGACTTACAACAGCAACAGCCTGAAGAAGTAATAGCTCTGGTAGTTATAGGTATACTTCCAGACTTGGGTGGACGATGTGGTCTAATGTGTTTCGCGTTTATGGATAATTTACTGATGCGCATCGAGAAAGGCAGTTGTTTATATATCCCACTAGCTATAAAAAGAAGGTTCTATCTGTTAACTAATAAAAGTAGTTGTTTAAATATGGTCCAAATGTCTGTGTGTATGACTGTGTGCCTAAGAGTGTAATATAATTATTGCCATCTATGTGTGTGTGTGTGTGTGTGTGTGGGGTCATGTGGACAGAGGGGTAACTAGTGAATTTAGCTCTCTGTAAACTAGCTCCTAGTACGCCCTCCCTCCTTAAACTAGCCCCCAGGAATAGCTAACTAGGATGTGTGTGTGTGTGTGTGTGTGTGTGTGTGTGTGTGTGTGTGTGTGTGTGTGTGTGTGACTTAAAACATCTCGTTAGTCCACTTCAAATCATTGGACTTTTTGAGGGACATAATGAAAGCAAGAAATACAAGAGGGAATATTTCTCACGTATTTCTCCCATTGATCAAAACAAAACGATCATGTTATTGAAAGGTGATTTAAATATGTCTTTAGTACAGGATTCTGGTGATTTACCGTATGTCACCAGGTCCTGAATCACCACAGGCTCACCAATAACTTCCTAGTGGTAGTTGTAGAGTAGAAACACCAATCTGGTAGATGAATGATACCAAAGACTTTCTAAAGCAAATGTTTGACGTAGAAGAGACAAAGTTACAGTGGGTGGTTAAGGAAGGTAGTTATGATGATCTAAATTTTCTAAAATATTTATTGTAATATATAAAACAGTTTCCACCTGTTAAGAAATTATGGCTTGAGGTCTCAGTTACAAAATGTAATTGTTTCAGAATTTAGTGCTTTAAACAGGTAACAAACACAGGCCATTAATTGTGATTGTTAACGTTCACCTTCGTCAGGTTAATTGTTTTTGTTAGATTAATTTCTGTGGTTGAGATTTAGCTGAATGTTAATAATAATAATAATAATATAATACGATGCTCATTTGTTTCAGCATTATTATCGACTTCATATTTACGCTCCCATACTGACAAATTATGCTGTGTGATATAATTCGGCTACACAACCCTATTACAAAACAATTATTTATGGTCCATCACAGAGAAATAATCGTACACCGTCAGAAGTAAATAACATTCCGCTATGTTAACTTGTGTTTGTATTACTGTATGTTAGTCATTGTTTAAGCATATTTATGATTATTTGATATATAATTTGGGTTATTATTACGCTGGTGGGACACAGGTCGCGTGTGTCTGACCTAGTCGTTGGAGGTCACAAGACGCTCTCACATGGGGCAAAGACTAACGCACACACACTCGCTATCATCCCGCCCAGGTCAACAGGTGTTCCGTCTAATTAACACCTGTGGCCTCACCTTCACAACTTACTGTAATACCTGTAATATACCTGTGTATGTTACCTGTGTACGTGGAGGCTGTGTGTACTGTTTATATGTAGAGTTATTGTTGTTGTTATGCTCTCTCTCTTACAACAAAATCAAGAACCTCATAATTTGATCTGATTCGCCGTTAAAAAATGCTTACCGCTGATTGGCTAATTTGAATGCTTGACGATAACGGTCATCAATAAACGGTTTTAACGGTAACTGCCTCTGAGATAATTTTTTTTTAATTAAACGGTAATCAAGTATGAGGCTGTGACTGTTAACAGGACCTATAACTGTTAACAGGGGAGGAGTCAAGTGAGGTTTTGTAGACGTAAGTACCTGTTGATGGTGAGGGGGGAGGAGGGGGGAGGGGGAGGAGGGGAGGTGGAGGAGGAAGGGGAGGAGGAGGGAGAGGGGAGGGGGTGGGAGGGGGGGCAGAGGGAGGTGAGGAGGGGAGAGGGAGGCGGGAGAGGGAGAGGAGGCAGGAGGAAAGAGGAAAAGAACTAAGAGGAGGGGGAAAGAGGAGGAGGAAGAGAGAATTGAGGAAAAACGAATGAAAGAAAGCTGAGAAGAACTGAGGAGAGAAGGAGAGAAGGAGGGGGGAAAGGAGAGGGCGAATTTGTAATGTAAATATTATGCTTAGACTAGAAACTCCGTCGAGATTACATGGTGAATAATGTAACGCGTCGGCCACCTAGCGGTAAGGGGGGGGAATATTGCGCTTGAGGTGACAGTGGGGTGGGGGTGAGGGGGGAGAGGGGCGGCTGGGAAAGGGTTACATAAAGAGATGGAGACATTCTGAGTATACCTTCCACACACACACACACACACACAACACATACATTCCCCACAAACACGCACACAGCCCTCCCCCACACGCACACAGCGCCCCCCACACACACACGCACACAGCCCCCCCACACACGCACACAGCCCCCCTATACGGTAGACCCCAGGTTAAACTCGTTTATAGTGGACAGGTGTGTTTTTACGTCAGCCAAGCCACTATAACGGGTCTTGGCTGGTCACTGCAATAGTGGGTCCGGCAGCCAACATAGGAGAACGGGTTAACGGTACCTCAGATATGGTACGTTGGGTTACGTTAGGTTAGCGTTGGGGTTGGTTGGTGTTAAGTTTGGTTAGGTTTGGTTGGCGTTAGGTTAGGTTTGGGTAGGGGTGAATCTATCAATAATAATAATAATAATAATAATAATAATAATAATAATAATAATAATAATAATAATAATAATAATAATAATAATAATAATAACAATAATATCAATAACAAGAGCCAATAATGTCTCTTGTAGAAGCAAACGTCAAGTACACAAACCTCGTACTCTTCTAAAATTACCTGTTGCGTCGACGACTGTGGAAGGACAAGGGGAGTTGGGGGGAGGGAAGGGGGAGGTGAGGGGGAGGGGTGAGGGAAAGGTGAGGGGGAGGGGGAGATAAAATGCAATGAAAAGAATGATTGAACTGAGAGAGAGAGAGAGAGAGAGAGAGAGAGAGAGAGAGAGAGAGAGAGAGTCATGGCGTCATTCATCTCTTGTCAATAAATCTCTGAAGACAAAAAATCCTCGTAAGTGAGAATAAACCATAAACTGATTAACTTAACACACACGCACACACACACACACACACACACACACACACACACACACTATTAATTAACTAAATACCTTTCCTCTAATCAACAGGTGCTAAAGGTACGTCCCTAAGGTAGAGTCTCAGTGTAATTTTAGCACTATTTTACCTCAAGACACAAAATAATCTTCAAACTTAACTCACGACAAAAAATATCCACCGTATGACCTTCCTGTTTGTGGTCATGAATTATTTAGGTACACATTCCTCTGGACATTCTCACTAACCAGCCAATCATATGCTCGGTAGTAATATAAAACGCGTTCTTATTGGTCCGTCATGAGGTAAGGTAGACGCAGTGACCAGTTATAGGATTCGTCTGGGGGTGAGATCCACCTGGGTAGTGCCTGCCGGCCCTCAGTGTTTACTTAGCTGCGTGAGAGAAGTACGTACGAGTGTCGTGGTCCGTGATTTTTTCGGTGATTGTGTGTGTATGTGTACTGTAGGTGTGTGTATGTGTACTGTAAGTGTGTGTAAGTGTGTAGATATGTGTATGTACGTGTTTATATGTGTATAGGACCAGTAGTTCGAATTGGGTTGTTCTTGTAACGGTAACCATGAGGTCGTTTAGGCTGTACAGGCGAGGGATCTCAGGTGACAGAAGGTGACGATGACGACGATGGTGTAACAGTATTAGGATCACGTGAAGATTAGGCACCCCAGCATATTTCACCTGGGGATTCAATGCTGTTAATTCATACCTAGGGAGGGTTAGGTTAGGTAGGGGATATAAGCTGGGGTGTCTGTTCAGGTAAAATAAGCTGGGGTGTCTAATATTCAGGTACAATAAGCTGGGGTGTCAAATATTCAGGTAAAATAAGCTGGGGTGTCTAATATTCAGGTAAAATAAGCTGGGGTGTTTGTTCAGGTAAAATAAGCTGGGGTGTCTAATATTCAGGTAAAGTAAGCTGATGTCTAATATTCAGGTAAAATAAGCCAGGACGCAGAGGTGTGTGTGTGTGTGTGCTTGTGTGTGTGTGTGTGTGTGTGGAGTCTCAAGATAAGTTACTGTCAAAGCACAGTGCGTTGAACCAGTGCTGTTTAGGTCACTCTTGAAGAGGGGGGAGGGAGAGAGGGGAACGGGAGGAGAGAGGGGAGGAGGAGGGAGAGGGGAGGGGAGGGAGAGGGGAGGGGGGTGGAGGAGGGGAAGGGAAGGAGGAGGGAGAGAGGGGGAGGGGGAAGGGGAGGAGGAGGGAGAGGGGGAAGGGAAGGAGGAAGCCAAAAACGCCAGATATAATACGTCTGTGTTTATGTGGAGCTGGTTAGGTTTGGTTAGATTATGGTTAGATTTGGTTAGGTTTGGTTTGGTTAGGTTAAGGTTAGATTTGGTTAGGTTTGGTTAGATTATGGTTAGATTTGGTTAGGTTTGGTTAGGTTAGGTTATTTACAGTAGAGTGAAGATCAACAATTTATATCAGCAACCATAGGGCTTCCAGAGTACAAGTCCCAAATATGTAGAGTACATTTTCATTAAACACACAGTAAAAGATCTGTATGTACTCTGACCTATAGTCCCACTCAGAGTACAATCTAAGTAATTTAATAAGCTGTAGAGTGAATTTCATGATATTTAGAGTACAGACTAAGTTCTATTGAGTACTTAGAGTGAATATAGACTGAGTACGTAGTTGAATTAATATTATGGTTTATTTACAGAAATTTATATAAACTTGAGTGAAATTTACGAGAGTACAACCCAACGTACTGGTGTGAAGAGAAGAGTTTATATTGAGTACTAATCCAGAGTACAAGATGAGTCCCATGCCAAATGAACTCCGCTGTAATCAAGCTCCGAGTGAAGGTGAGTGTCTGTCTGTCTGTCTGTCTGTCTGTCTCTCTTTGTCTGCCTGTCTGTCTCTTTGTGTGTGTGTGTGTGTGTGTGCGTGTGTGTGTGTGTGTGCGTGTGTGTGTGTGTGTGTGTGTGTTTGTCCGTCACAATACAAGTTCCATGATAATGGTTCCTTCCCTCCGGCGACATGACCTCTTCCCCCCTTCTCCCTTCCCTCTCCCTCCCTCCCCCCTTCCTCCTCTCCCATCTCCCTCCCCCCTCCCCATCTCCTCCTCCTCCCCCTCCTCCCTCCCCCCATCTCCCCCTCCGCTCATCCAAGATGGTCTTTGTGACGTCATATGGTGGTGTGGAGATCCCAAGACTCAACGTAACGTAACCCCAACGTAACTTAACTAGGCATGTTATATACCCAGGTAATTAACACACACACACACACACACACACACACACACACACACACACACACACACACACACACACACACGTTCACAAATACACAGAAAACTTTACCAAATATAAACAATGGCTTTAAATCTTCCTCTCTGTTATCTTTTCTCTCTTCTCTTACTTCCTTCATCATCTCTTCTCCTCTTGTTCTTCTCCTGGTTCCTGATTTTATCTATTATGAAGAAATTATTTTGATAATTAAGAAAAAATAACAAAATTGTAGTTGATACTTGTAATGTGTTTTATTATGTATGTATGTATGTATGTATGTATGTATGTATGTAATGGGATCCCCTGAAGATTAAACACCCCAATGAGAGAGAGAGAGAGAGAGAGAGAGAGAGAGAGAGAGAGAGAGAGAGATAACATCCAACCCTACCCACACACCCAAACAAACCAACTAATTCCTCCTTCTGCCACACCTTCAGGAACTTCCCCGGGACAGACGAAGAAGAAGAACAACAAGACGGAGGTAATACTGGTAACTGGTGGGGCTGGGTTCGTCGGCTCCCACACCCTGATCGAACTGCTACAGGCGGGGTACGAAGTGGTGGTTGTAGACAGCTGTATTCGATCTAAACCCCCTCAGGATGGTCAGAGGTTACCCGCCGTTCTAGAGAGGGTTGAGGACATCACTGGCAAGAGATTGACTTTCCATATGATCTCTCTGTTAGATCGTGATGCTCTTAGGAAAGTGTTTTTATTGGTGAGTGTATAAGTTTGGGATTGTCTGAGACTCGTAGGCTAGTATGGGGTGTGAAGACTCGTTTTATGAGAGAACAGGTCAATGGAGAGAGAAGGGAGAAAGAAGGGAGAGAGAAGGGAGAAAGAAGGGAGAGAGAAAGGAGGGAGAAAAGAGAGAAAATAGGTCGAGGGGAAAAGTAGAAATAGAGGGATTATCAGAGGGGGAACCGTTGCCATGGTTACAGAGAGATAGCCGTAACCATGGAGACAGACACACAGACAGATAGACAGACAGACAGACACACAGACACACAGACAGATAGACAGACAGACAGACAGACAGACAGATACCTTGACAGACCTAGTAGGAGTGACGCGCCGGGACTCAACGGGTCGTGACGGGTTTTAATCCACCCGGTGTGTAGTTAATTATAAGGGGCTCTGTGTGGGTTCATGAAGTGGGTAATGTGGGTCTTGAGGTGTGGGTTAGGTGGTAGAGTAGTGGGTGATGTGGGTAAGGGTGAGGTGGGTGATGTGGATTGGATGACAGGGCAGTGGGTGAGAGAGAGAGAGAGAGAGAGAGAGAGAGAGAGAGAGAGAGAGAGAGAGAGAGAGAGAGGAGGGAAGAAGTGTAAGAAAAGTGGATATATTAAATAAGTGTGTGTGTGTGGATCAGGGTAGGAAAAAATGTGTGGATTATCTGTTTTTACCCACATGATCCACCTTCTACTATCCACTCCACTTCACTTCCAATCCACCTCCTCAACTACTATCCACTCCACCCCACTTCCAATCCACTTACGCCACCGTTTCTTCTCCACAGTATAAAGTGGATGTGGTAATCCACTTCGCTGCATTTAAGGCCGTCGGAATCCATCGGGACGCCTCTTGACTACTACCACAACAACATTACCGGCACTGTCACCCTTCTTCAGGTAGGTCATGACTCCTTCAGGTAGGTCATGACTCCTTCAGGTAGGTCATCACCCTTCTACAGGTAGGTCATGACTCCTTCAGGTAGGTCATCACCCTTCTTCAGGTAGGTTCATTACAAGGTGTTGTTCGTTATACCAGTGTTTGTGTCTCTCCCTCACCTGCGTCTCTCCCTCACCTGTGCCTCTCCCTCACCTGTGTCTCTCCCTCACCTGTGCCTCCCCCTCACCTGTGTCTCCCCCTCACCTGTGTCTCTTCCTCTCACCTACATCTCTCCCTCTCTAGTAATTATCTCACCTGCCACTACTTCGTCAGGTGATGTGTGAGGTCGGGTGCAAGAGGCTGGTGTTCTCCTCGTCATCTACGGTGTACGGGTCTGCCAAGTACTTCCCTACTGACGAAGAGCATCCGACGGGCGTGGACGTACGAAGCCCTTATGGACAGTCTAAGTACGTTTGTGAGCAGATGATCAAGGACTTGTACGTGTCTGATAAGGTAAGTCTTAATGGGTGGTAAGGTCTTAATGGGTGGTAAGGTCTTAATGGGTGGTAAAGTCTTAATGGGTGGTAAAGTCTTAATGGGTGGTAAAGTCTTAATGGGTGGTAAAGTCTTAACGAACACCTCACCACCTCCCCCCACCACCTCACCTCACCTCAGCTCACCTCACCACCTCCCACCACCTCCCCACCACCACCTCCTCACCACCCCCCACCACCTCCCCCAACACCTCACCACAACACCTTCCCATAATAATTACTCCAACACCTGCCTGTAGGAGTGGAAGGTGGTGCTGCTACGGTACTTCAATCCCGTCGGGGCTCACGAATCTGGCCTCATAGGAGAAGACCCCCTCGGTGTCCCCATGAACCTAATGCCTTACATAGCTCAGTGTGCAGTAGGAAGGCGTGAACTTGTACAGGTGTTCGGTGGTGATTGGGACACACCTGACGGCACCTGTGAGTTACCTGTGTTTTGTTTTAGTGGGTTAATTTGGTTGTTTTTTTGTGTTTGGTTTAATTGAATGGTTTAATTTTGTTGTTGTTGTTATTATTTAACATAAACACAAAAAAATTACAAAGAAGAACGAAAATAAAGATGAAAATAAGTAAAAAAAAAATAAAAAATAAAATAAAATATCAAAGAATAATAACAATAATGATAATAATAATAATAACAATAATAAGATAGAGCTTTTAAATACACATAATAAGTTTACCTGTCTATTCTAACCCCCCCTTCCTCCCCCTCCCCTCCCTCCCCCTCCCTCCCCTCTCCCCCCCCTCTCTCTCACTCTCCTATCTAGGTGTGAGAGACTACATACACGTCATGGATTTAGCCGAGGGTCACAAGTCAGCCCTGGAGAAGCTTTTCGACAACAGCTTCACGGGAGTTAAGCCGTACAATCTAGGCTGTGGGAGAGGAGTGTCTGTGTTGGAGATGGTGACGGCGTTTAGCAAGTAAGTTTGGTTAGTGGTGGAGAAGGGGGGGTGGTGGAGAAGAAGGGGTGGGTGGTGGAGAAGGGGGTGGTGGGAGAAGGGGGACAGGTGGAGAAGGGGGGTGGTGGAGAAAGGGGAGGGGTTGTAGGAGAAGGGGGGTGGTGGAGAAAGGGTGGGGTTGTGGAGAAGGGGTGGTGGAGAAGGGGGTGGTGGTGAGAGTTTGGGGTGAATTTATCTCTCTCTGCCTGTCTATCTGTCTATCAAACATATCTGTCTGTCTGTCTGTCTGTCTCAGGGCGTGTGGGCAGCAGATACCCGCCAAGATCGTAAAATCGACGAAGAGGGTGACGTGGGCCAGACGATTTGTTCTGCCAATTGGCGGAGGAGAGCCAGGGTGGTCGGCCTCCCGCACTGTCGAGAGGATATAGGTAGACAGAGTGGGGGTGTGTGTGTGTGTGTGTACATGTATGCAAGTATATGTGTATATATATGTATAAGCATGAATGTACTGTATATGTATGCCAATGTATCAGTACAAACACACATCTGTAACACAGCTGTAACCCACACACCTGTAACACACCTCTAACATATACACCTGTAACATACCTGTAACACACACACACCTGCAATACACCTGTAACATACACCTGTAACACACACCTGTAACACACACGCATTTGTAATACACCTGTAACACACACACACACCTGTATTGCACCTGTAACACATACACCTGTAACACACACCTGTAAGACACCTGTAACAAACACACCTGTAATACACCTGTAACACACAAACACACACACACCTGTAATGCACCTGTAACACACACCTGCAATACACCTGTAACACACACACATACACACCTGTAACACACCTGTAACACACACCTGTAACACACCTTCCTTCATTAACAGGTAGAGATACGTGGAACTTCCAGACGAAGAATCCTAACGGGTACGACTAACAGGAGAGAGTAAACGGGAGAGAGAATAACAACAGAGAGTGATAACGGTAACAGAGAGAGACAGAGATAACAGGGAAAGAAAAACAACAACAACAACAACAACAACAAAAACCTCAACATAAACAGTAAGAATCAACAGAATCAACAGTAGATATACCGTTAACAGAAGCATCCCCACGACATCACTCCATAAAATTCATATAGACATTAAATTCTTCAATAATACAATAACTATATTATATATCAGGAATATAATCTAAAAATACCTCTAAGTACAAATTATATCACCAGGTATAATTGAGTATTGATATATAATAAAAAAAAACCTGATATTTGACAGTATTATGTAATGTGATTTCGTTATTTAGTAATTATAATATGTATGTGAAAAATCAATATAGGAAATTATAACTACAATATCACTACACTACCACAATACCACCACACTACCACAACAATACTAAACAATACTACCACAATACCACCACGTCACCACACCACCACAATATTAAAAGTGAAACAGAAATTTGAGGAAAGAAATTGATTTTTACCGTAGCACATGTAGCTTCTCCTTGTTCAGTGGTATATTGGTTCATTGGTCCATTGATCCATTGGTTCAGTGGTCCATTGGTTCAGTGGTCCATTGGTTCAGTGGTCCATTGGTTCAGTGATCCATTGATCCAGTGGTCCATTGGTCCAGTGGCTAAGTCGCCTCACGTTCTATTCTGATCCTAATTTGATACACACATTTTTTCCTGATCTTTTCCGTTTAAGTATTTCAGGGCATTGATGGTATATTATAGCTCATATAATACAGTTCATATAGTGTTATAGTGCTATAGTGTGTTAGAGTTAAGTTTTATTGTTTATTTATAAAGAGTCATCATCTAATCTCTCCTGAGTGACCTATGACCTGTGGCTTGTGACGTGTGACCTGTGACCTGGAACCTTTATTTTGTATGACCTGTTATTTATTGCTAAGTTTGGGTGACAGACAGACAGACAGACAGACAGAAATACAGACAGACAGACAGACACAAGGACAAATTATCACTATCATCATTACCTTTAACTAATTACTTTACATAAAAATCTACAATTATAAACTTTTTCTCTTATGTAATGTTAAACTCATTTGCATATTCACTAAGTCTCTATGTCATTCTTTTCACTGTGTTTTCGCCTGGCGCTGATGACCCGGGCGTTCGTGTTCGCTTGTGTTTTGTTTTTATTAAAGATTATGAAAGATATTTTATTCTTGTTTTTATTTTGTATAATTTCTTATTTGTTTTGATGTGATGAGAGAAGCTTTCACTAAAACACACCAGAATATTACCCAATTATTCTTACATTAAATATTAAATTACACCTATAAACAACACAAACCTGATTGAATTGGCAGTTCAGGTAGTAAGTGTAGTTTACGATGGCCATTCACAAGGAACCAGGCGATTATCACCGTAACTCAATCACACCAGCAGCAGTAGTAGTAGTCCTTAACACAATCCTTCATCCACACACCGGGATAAGACGAACACTGTAGGCAGCAGAGGAAGAGACTGAAGCTTCCCTGGCAGACACACTCACACCCATACCTCGGTCCTACAGTCAGATGAGACACTGGTTCTGAATCGGTGCTCACTGGGGTTCATTAGCCTCGTGAATCAGTTTCTTCTCCTGGTGGTCATATACGCGATTAATTGGACGTATGGGTTAAATAAAAATGGGTTACATAGACAAGAATTCTTTTATTATTGATGATACAAAGTGGAAATAAAGGCTCAAATAAAAGTGGGTTACGTACACATGAATACTTTTATTATTGATGATTCAAAGTGGAAATAAAGGCTCAAATAAAAGTGGGTTACGTACACAAGAATACTTTTATTATTGTTTTTATAAAGTCGACGTACAACAACATACCATATAAAAATAACAACAACAAATAACATGCTTTCGTTGACACCTGTTGGCTCCCACACACAAAAAAATAATTATTGGAACACTGACATGGAATACATCTCAGGCTCATATCATGTAAGTCTTGAGAAGAAGAAGAAATAGAAGAAAAAACAAAAATATAAAATAAATCTCAGCTATAATCAACATTTTGTTTATATTATATATATATTTAGATATATATTCATGTATATATGCTTACAAATGCGGTATTTTTTTCCGTAACATTCAGACAAGATTAATTCTGATAAATTGAGTGAAATGGATAGAGTTGGCAACGAGTAATAGAAACCACGTGACGTAATCAACTTCATTATAAATATGTAAAGAAAAAGATCTTCATATACCTTAGTCATTATCACATATAAGGTCATTATTAAAGACATATGTATATGTATAAAATATTTCGAACAGTATCAATTAATTCTTGTCTGATGTTACGAATGACTGGACAGAAAAAAACCAATGGCAATATTGCTTCTCTAAATCTCCTTTCAGTTCGTATGAGTGTGAAGTCTTTTAAGAAAACTCAAAATAAATAACAATTATTCCTTCCTCCTCATAATTATACGAACAGACGGACATATAATACAACATATACACATTTTTCTTACCTATAATTAAGGAGATAATTTATACACCCTAAAAATATGAATAAATTCTTTCTTAAAATTTAAAATTATACATAGAGGAATATTTTTCATCCATATACATACATTATATAACTCCTATACATATATTTCAATCGTCTATAATTTTAATATAACATTTCTCACATCAAAAAACAATAAAATCTTTGGAAGTGTTTTTCTCGAATTTAAAACAAACAAACACAGTCATTGTTCATTTCTTTTACCAACTCAAAAAAAAAAAACACTGAATTTAAATATAAAATTTCTCCTAAAATAAACAATTTGTATATAATTTATCATTGAATATTTTATGACCCAAAAAAGTCACGCAAATAAAAAATAATCATGTTTCAGAAATATGTAAAATTAATTGTAAAATAAACATCCGGACTTCCAGCGCATTAAAAATAAATAAAATAAAATATATACAAAATTATTTCCCCTTAGAATTAATAAAATTCCCCAAATCACAAAGACGAGCATACAAAAATCCTCATAAATTCTAAAAAAAAAACATTAAAAAAGTAAAAAATCGTAAAAAAACCCAAATAAAAAATTCTAAAAAAATTTTCATTATAAAAAAATTCTCAAAAATTTACACCTGCTGACCTACACTAAGCACAGGTAACACTCATAGGAGCTGAGAGGAACAAGGACACGAGGATTATACCACACCCCACACCCGTTCCTCAGCATACCAGACATATAATAACGTGGTATAAAGATATATCCCATTGACTATAAACATAACCAAGACGTTCCTATGGCATTTATATATCATTTAATAATATACTCTCCTATATCAAGAGCTTCCATGTCTCTTTATGTAGTATATTTAAGTATACTCGGATATATTATGAATCAGGTTTCATATATAATTTTAAGTCTATATAATCGATAAATATACTTTATAGTGTTCTTAAATAAATCTTGTTATACTTGATATACTCGTTATACGCTATACTTTAGGCCAGGTAGAGTAAGTATACTATTATTTTGATATATAAATTAGTATAATCTTGTATTTCCTATATTTCTTAAGACCTATTCATTGATATATCTTATAACCCATGAATATACCCAGCATATTAAGGTCTATATGACAAAAGTAATGTTATACTATTCATATACTCATACACAATAAGTATACCTCATATATCACAAAGTATACTTACAAATGGCGAAAGTATAACCTACATATTTTAATAATATATACCTCACATACTTAATATATAAATACATAGACCTATAAGTACACGTATATACCCATGGGAATATATCGTATACCACAGCATATACTAGAGGTGAAGTATACCTAAATGGAAGGGTCTGGTGGTAAGTATAAGTACATTAATCCTACTTAAGGACTGAACCCGTGGACTCTGGCGCTGAGCATCTACACTTATGACATTTACTTTATATATGGAGAGAGAGAGAGAGAGAGAGAGAGAGAGAGAGAGAGAGAGAGAGAGAGAGAGAGAGAGAGAGAGAGAGAGAGAGAGAGAGAGAGAGAGAGAGACAGAGAGAGAGAGAGAGAGACAGAGAGAGAGAGAGAGAGAGAGAGAGAGAGAGAGAGAGAGAGAGAGAGAGAGAGAGAGAGAGAGAGAGAGAGAGAGAGAGAGAGAGAGAGAGAGAGAGAGAGAGAGAGAGAGAGAGAGAGAGAGGGGGAGGTTAACATTGCCAAACGTAAAAGGATTCACCTGTATACTACATATCATTAGCCTCATATAGTCTGTGTCTCTTTAACAGACAGACAGACTCCTATGTCGGCGTGAGCGTTGCCTTCCCCAAGACGCGAACAGACAGACACAGACAGACAGACACATACAGACACACCTTTATTTTTTTTCCTGGCACCATAATATGAATAAATAAACGAGCATTAGTCATCACCCTCTCGTAAACAGACACACACAGACAGACAGAGAGACAGACAGACAGACAGATCTACTTGAAGCACCGCTGGGTCGTTCTTGCATAATAAATGTGGGGAAAAAGATCAGAGATATCTCGTATATATTGTTCTTGGGAGAGATACTTCGAAGAGACAATCCTTCAAGAAAGACCTTTGAGAGATTCAGACCAAAACAATAAGCCACTGACCCTAGATAAGAGACTACAGCTCCACGTGAGACACATTAAGTGAAGCAGTTTTGGCCAAGCTTGCGAGACACACACACACACACACACACACACACACACACACACACACACACACACACACACACACACACACACACACACACACACACACACACACACACACACACACTTCTGTAGCTCCGTAACAACGAAGGGTTTACACATAAATACACGTACACATGTCTGTATAATTATACATTTACCCATACATAGTTCATGGGATTAGAGGCCAGTACATGGTGTATACATCATCGGTATACACATTATACACCATACATACAAACAGTAGCGTCACCATCCTAGCCTTTGGACAGAAATCATCTTAATACTAATATACTTATCGTTAATTACGCTACAACTTATAACCTAGTCACTCAACTAATACACTACGCGAGTGATCACAAGTCAATACAGTGCTATGCAACACGGCAGAGACATTGACCTTTAAAGTAGTTGTTATAGGCGTACAGATATTGCCTGGAATAATAGTACACGCGGGGGCGAGCTCTTAACCACGACCAAGTTAACGAGACGAACAACCAAACGTGACGTCGCAAATTAGCCAAAACGGAATGAATTTCGGTAATTTTTTTACGTAATGTTATAATTAAGAGCGAAAACTAAAATCAATAAATATTTAATTAGTGATATCACCTTCCATCATAGTGACATCATTTCCCAACAGTGACATCACCTCCCATCCCAGTGACATCACCTCCCATCCCAGTGACATCACCTCTCATGACAGTGATATCGCCTCCCATCCCAGTGACATCACCTCCCATCCCAGTGACATCACCTCCCATCCCAGTGACATCACCTCCCATCCCAGTGACATCACCTCCCATCCCAGTGATAATCATTTCCTATCAGTGACATCAACTCCCATCACACTGACTCACTTCCCATCATCACCTATCACTGACATCACCTCCAAACAATGACATCACCTCCCACCAAAACAACACACCACGTTTCCAATTCATCATTTTTTTCCTATCATAACCACTTCACAATCTCGTAAGTCAGTCTTGTATTTCCTCGTCACTTTTATCAAACTTGTCTTTATTTTTCAAGATATTATCACGTAGGTAAGAGACAGAGGAATGAATAAAGTTAAGAGATGAATGATGGTATGGCTAGTGGGGGGAGGTGGTCATGACAGAGTGGTGTAATGACATTCTTTCTCTCTCTATGTGCTTTCTCTTTCACCACACCACCCTAGCCATGACCCCACCACCACCACCACACAAAGAACAAATCTTATCCTCCAAAAATATTAAAAATAAAAACAAAATCAACAAACTCTCTAAAAGTCTTGGAGAACTTGACAAACTGTAAGAGATCCCTATAGAGATGACACGATTCACCCCAAAAACACACACCTTACGTTAATTCTCTTCTTCTCCCTCCCTCACCTGGAGAGACAGAGAGATAGTTGATATATATGTCTTCTCTTAAATCTCATTCTTATCTCTTTCTCTATCTCTCTTATCTCACAGTTAAAGAAATGAAAAGAAAAGAGAAAAAAAAAATTCAACGTAAGATTTTTTTTCTCAAGAATCAGAGTTCAGGATTTTTCAGATACAAGATGGCAGTACACGTTATAATTATATATATATATTATATATATCTCTTAATTCCTTCAATAAGGATACTTTTGACTATACCTTCACATATATGCAGGTATACTAACACGTATTATATCGCCAACGACATATAGGACACAAATGATATACCTCGACATACCAACTTGCCGGGTATACCCCCACACAGGATTAAAATCATTATTACTATTATTATTATTGGTATTATTAATATGCTATCTGTAGGCAGGCTTACGTCTATTGTTCGCCTCTCTAATAAAAAAAATACACATATATATGTATATACGCATATACATTTACCCTATACACACATACATATATACATGCATATATATATACATGGGAAATATCTCATGCAGACATTTCTAAGTATATACTGTAGGTTTCAACGTCCCGTGTGACTCCGCCCAGACGTAAACAAAACACAGGCGTTCGTCAGTGCTAAATCCCCCTTGAGACGACATGAATCCACCACACCTACCCGAACGGATTCTCCACACGTCTCCCAACCCAGACGCGTCATCGACTCAGCAACAAAACTCTGGAAATTTTAATCTATTCTAAACATCTTTTAAAATTCTACGTTTCTTATCCTATACACATGGGGAATATCCTTCTGGTTATTGTGGGAGGATTCAATTTTAATTATCCTTTGGTGTTTAAGGATGTTACTTTTTTTTAAGGTCTTTCATCCTACGGTACTTAAAAGGATGTTTTATACCTTAAAAATCCCTAAAGATTAAAATTCTTTCTGTAATTTTTCTAAAAGACCAAAAATCCATCAGAAATTTCGTAAAAACTAACAAAATTCTTGAGAAATTTCCATAAAAAGCGAAAAATTCCTTCAGATATTTCCCTAAAATTTATTTACTTTAATTTACCTAAAACCTTAAATAATTCTCGTTTTATTTTTTTAACTTTAATAACTTTTACAGTTATCCTTAAAAAAAGGTTCATGGAATTTACCCTATACCCAAAACCCTTAAAAAACCTTAGGATCTTTATTTTCTCGCATTACCTTAAATCCCTTACCAAAAATACCACATTCTCGTGCCAGTCTTACCCAAAACCTCAAACTCCTTTAAATTTCTTTCCTTAAAATTCAACACCTAAAAAATCCTTCTCCAAGTCTTCCTAAAAATCCCCTTACGGTCTTCCCATCTCACTCGTCCCTAAATTGCCTTCCAAAAATCCTTAAAATAACCCTTCGGAGGTTCTTTCCCTAAAATCCCTAAATTCTCTTAAATTCACCCCCAAATTCCTTAAATAGTGAAGGGGAGAGGGTCGGGGTTACACCATCCCTTCAAATTACAATATTCTCATTTAAGCGATACTATTGACTTACAAAATCTACTCTCCATTGACTCCAGTGAGTTACTTATAAACAGACAGACAGACAGACACTAAAGAATCAACGTGTCTGACGCTAATATAATATACATTTTTTTTCCTTTATATTATCATCTATATAATTTGAGCAAATGGTCACTTTATATAATTCATGTTTTATATTATTTTAATCCAAAAGAAATAAGAAAAAACAGAAAAAAAACATAGATTGATTTTAGATGTCATATGCCTGTCATGGGGGAGGGGGGGGTTATATACACGTTTATGACAGGTTCCAAAAGGGGGGGTAGAGGGGGGGGAGGGGGGTGTTTCGTGTCATGAACAGGTATACATGACAAACGAGAGATAAAAACACAGATAAATGTTTGTTTAGTCATGAGAATATAATCACGAATGACAAAACAAAATAAAACAAAGTGTGTGTTTTAATGTTTTGTTTGTCATAATTAAAACTCATTACAAACAAACACACCTGTAGATGCTTATTACCAACTACACCTGTATGACAAACATGTGTAGGGTTGTCATAGAGAAACGTTATGACATAGACACTTGTTTCCACTGTCATAAAACTGTCATAGATGGAACCTGACAATCTTAGTGTTGACAGTTTAATACACGTTCCATAAGTTTGATCTGCATGACAAACAAACATGACAGATGTAGCTCCTACCTGTCATGAACCACAGTAAACCACATGACACTACACTACGCTTGTCATGTCATAACACAGAAACAGACAGACAGACAGATAGCCAGACAGATAGACAAACAGACATCAAGTAATTGTATCATAGTATTGAAGCACAGACGGCGAGAGATATGATGGAGCAGTTTGGGGATGAGGGGGGTAATAAATGTATACAAGTTATACATATCATACATGGGTATACATTCGAATCTCCATAATTGAGGTGTGTGTGTGTGTGTGTTGTGTGTGTGTGTGTGTGTGATGTCAAGTGAGAGTCAGTTCCAGTGGTATAACCTACCCTAACCTAACGTAATCTACCCTAACCTAACGTAACCTAAACCTAACCTAACCTAACGTAACGTAACCTAACCTACCCTAACCTAACCTAACCTAACCTACCCTAACCTACCCTACCCTAACCTAACTTACCCTAACCAAACCCTAACCTACCCTACCCTAACGTAACCTAACGTAATCTAACCTAACCGGATGAACCACTGCTTCGATTCCTGTCTCGAGTTCATGAATCTTCAGGTTTAAACTCTTGAGCTAAACTTCAGGCTAATAACTTTAGGCTTATAACTTCAGGTATACACAGTCTCAGGCGTGTGGACGTTCGACTAATCCCTTATAAACTACTGTTGACTACTGAGGCTCACCAACAGTCTCTCCGACACAGTCTCTCCAACACAGTCTCTCCAACAGTCTCTCCAACACAGTCTCTCCAAGAGTCTCTCCAACAAACTCACCAAAACAGTCTCACTCACACACTCACCCACACAATCTCACTCACACATTCACCCACACAATCTCTCTCACACACTCACTCACACACTCACCCACACACTCACTCACACACTCACCCACACAATCTCACCAACACAATCTCACCCACACAATCTCTCTCACACACTCACACTCTCACACACTCACCCACACACTCACTCACTCACACCACACTCCACCCACACAATCTCACCAACACAATCTCACCCCACACACTCACCCCACACAATCTCTCCTCACACTCACACACACTCTCTCACACTCACCCACACACTCACTCACACCTCACTACCACACTCACCCACACAATCCAACAACACAATCTACACCACACACTCACCACAATCTTCTCACACACTCACACACCTCTCACACACCCACCCACCACCACTCACACACTCACTACCACACCTCACCCACACAATCTCACCCACACAATCTCTCCCCACTCCCCCACACAATCTCTCTCCACACTCACACACACACACTCACCCACACACTCACTCACACACTCACCCACACAATCTCACCAACACAATCTCTCTCACACACTCACCCACACAATCTCACCCACACAATCTCACCAACACAATCTCTCCAACATAACCTCACCTATAAACACTAAATGATCTCTAAACACAACAGAGAGATACACCACGAACTACCATCAAAAACTAAACATTCTGATAAGAGTCTTTTTCCCCCAATCAAAAACATTATCTTAAAACCTAAACACATTAATGTTTGTTTATATGCAATATTTATTACCCATTTATTCAGTGTGTTCCTAAGACAAATCTGGGTTCTGGATTTTCAAGAGCTCGTAATTTATATTTATTTTGTATTTTTCCGTTATTGAGAGGGTTTCCGTTATTGGGAGGGTTTTCGTTAATGGGAGGGTTTCCGCTAATGAGAGGGTTTCCGTTATTGAAAGGGTTTCCGTTATTGGGAGGATTTTCGTTAATGAGAGGGTTTCCGTTAATGAGAGGTTTCCCCTAAAATGACTGGTTAGAAGCTGCAGCATGATGATAGGGATGCAATATTTTCCCCATCTTGTTTCTTATTGGTCAGCTGGTGTGCGTTAATCCTGAACGTCATACAAAATAAAATACAACAATGACGTCATACACTACAGTTTTACGTCAAGCATTATGTAGACACAACGTCGCCATACACAACACAGCACTGCCGGTAACATACAACAAGCAGTTTACGGTATACACAATACAACTCTCCAAGATGTATGGTTAAAATTACCCTTTCTACCATACACGGAAATACATAAAATTTCAGTAAGCATTTCCAAGTATTTATACACCTTAGCATTAAAAATTCCCAAATGTCTCTTTATATACAGAATTTCCAAATATTTCCCGGAATTTATACAATGGAGTTTCAAATTTATGTACACTATTTCTCATTATTTTCCCAGGCTTTATAAATCGTATTTCCCTAACTATTTCTGTCTATACAAAACATAACAACATTCTATAATCTATCTCCAATATGTCTCAGTCATTAGCTATACACAATATTTCCCATCATTTCTTATATAAATTTCAGTTTAATCTCTGGTATTTCTCAGAATCTGTCTCAGTCCTTCATTAATATCTGTAAACTTTATCAACAAATAATTCTCAGTCTATCTATACACATCTATACACATTATTGTAAACATCTCTCAACATTTATACACATACACAACATCTTCGTGCATTCCAATATACACTATGTATATTTACCGAATACTTGTATATAACATCGTAATAATTTATATAAACTTAATATCCTCAAAACTATACACATTCCCTTCCTTCCCTCTTTCTCCTTGTTTCCTTCCTTCCTTCTTTCTCCTTGTTTCCTTCCTTCCTTCTTGTATCCTTCCTTCCTTCTTTCTCCTGTTTCCTCCCTTCCCTCTTTCTCCTTGTTTCCTTCCTTCCTTCTTTCTCCTTGTTTCCTTCCTTCCTTCTTTCTCCTTGTTTCCTTCCTTCTTTCTCCTGTTTCCTCCTTCCTTCTTTCTCCTTGTTTCCTTCCTTCCTTCATTTTCATTTATTTATTCTTTCCTTCGTTTTATCTTAATTTCCTTCTTTTTCCTATTCCTTCCTTCCTGCGCATTAGAGGTGCGCAGAAAACAAACCTTAACTACATTTTGTGCGGAAAGACAAACAGAGATTTAATTAACTTCAAACTCACCTCGTCTGCGCAATTACGCTAGTTGTCAGAGCGCAGATGGCCCAGCAACACGAGTGGTCATAAGGGTGGACCACCACTCGTGCGCACTTGAGATAAACTAATGCGCTGTGACCAGGAGGAGGAATATATAGAGTATCAGTTAGAGACTGTAAATGCGCAGTTCGGGAGATCATATTGAGTGCGCTTAAGAGATCATGTAATATGCTAAACACCTGGATAACCTAATCACCTGCTGCGCATATTCGTGAGTCGGTATCTTACAAAAAAGTTGCACAAAGCCCACAGTCGGCATCATTTATGCGCAGTGGTGGGGGAGGGGAGGGTAAGGGTCGACGATATCGTATGAGCGCATTTTCATACTACTAATGCGCAGGAAACTCAACAAATCTATATTTTTTGTGCGCATGGGACGATTTATTGCGCATAGGCCTATAGAGGAAGAATATACCCCTTGTGTGCGCACCTTTGGACGTTGGTGCGCAGAGTAAGATATGTATGCACCTTCATGGGCGCATACACCATTAACGCACATCAATGAGCTATATACGCACCTCACGCATACATACGCACACACCATATGCGCATCTCTGCCTTAAACGCACACTTCACCTAAGCACCTCTGTGAAAAACAAGCACCTCTGTGAAAAACATTTTATTTTGCGCATCTCCTGACTACCTCTTGTGCGCAAAAGACCACCTGCGCTGCCTACACTCCTGAGCCATCATTTTAATGCTGAAACACCCTGAAGCGCCGTGGCATACCAAGCTCGCGGCGGCGCCCTTACGGTAATAGCCAATCCACCATCATCATCCAACGCGTCTAAGTTCCTTGTCAGCGAGTGAGTGAGGGAGTCATGGCCGCTAGAAGTGTGTGGTTTGATGTCTTCCACTGCTCAGGTCATCTTCACTACAGTACCGTCTCGATCTCCGCTACTTCAGTTGAGATTGGCCTGAAAGGAGAGGTTATATTTAGATTATTTGACCTGAATGTGAAAAGAAAACGACTTAATGAAAACGAATTAGAGAAAACGAGTTTAAAGTATTTTTTTTAAAGGTAAACTTAAATAAAAGTTAAATTTTTTATACTATATGAAATTATCCTCAACTAACAATTTATTTTATTATTCTATTACCCTAAATTTATATTGATCGTAGTATGAAATATATAAGTTTTATTCCTGAATCAAAACTTAATTTTCCATGACTAACAAAACTATATATACTTTTTAGCCTTGTGTATAATATAATCTTTCTTGCCAAAAATTATTCTAAAACAAAAAGTAATTTTAATCTAACTTGAATGTTAATATTGCTCATTAACCTAACCTAACCTAACCTAACCTAACCCAACCGCAAAATATAAATCCCTCTGTCTATCCAAAGTAGATAAATCCCTCACTTTATGATTAGTAGAGTTAATAAATCCCATTAATCCTACCTGGTGATTTACTCACATACAGGTCGTCCGTCACAGCTCACCAACACTACGACACACAAACAAACACACACATGTACATCTACAGGTGTGTGTGTGTGTATGCGTGTGCGTGCGTGTGTATGTTTGTGTGGAAGGGTAAGGATGGGGTGAATTTGATGACACATACACAAATACACACACATATGTACATCTACAGGTGTGTGTGTGTGTGTGTGTGTGTGTGTGTGTGTGTGTGTGTGTGTGTGTGTGTGTGTGTGTGTGTGTGTGTGTGTGTGTGTGTGTGTGTGTGTGTGTGTGTGTATGTGTGTTTGTGTGTGGAATGGTAGGGAAGGGTTAAGTTTATGACATACACACACACATACACACACACGTGGAGAAGCAACATATGTACAAAGTCTAAGAAAGCAGAGAGATCCGAACACAAACATGACTTGCGTATGTTCAGCCTTGAGGGGGGGGGAGGGGGGTGGGTGGCAGGTGTTCATCTCAGGTGTTCTAAACTAAAGTAACAAAATATACACAGGTGTTCTAATTAACTAGACAGTGTTCAATTAACTAGCCAGTGTTCATTAGCCCAAACTACAAAAAAAAAATAACAATTGAACAAATAAAAAACTTAAGAATCCACAAGTTTAATCTCTCCCAAACAAGAACAAATCCAAACAAATAAAAAAAAAATCATTTACAAATTACTATACGACAAATAAAAGCAAAAACACATGGTGGTGGTTGTTATTGTTATTGATATTTCTACGTAGGGATATAGTGGGGGGTGGGGGGTAGGGGGGTAGGAGGCACATAGTAATAATAGCAATAGTATTAGCAGTAGTAGTAATAATAGTAATAGTAGTAATAATAGTAGAGAAAATAGAATTACTTGAGTTACAGATCAAAGGAACTCAGTGTAGGCAAGTAATTAAGGTTTTATTTTATTTTTTTCTACAGGATGATCAAGATGTTGTTGATCGTTTGTACTGGAAGAGGTAAAACGTCATTCTTAGTATGGTGGGAAGACGAGGAGGAGGAGGAAGGAGGAAGGAAGAAGGAAGGAAGGAGGAAGAAGGAAGGAAGGAGGAAGAGGAAGGAAGAAGAGGAGAAGGAAGAGGAAGAAAAGGAAGAAGACGAGGAGGAGGAGGAAGGAGGAAGGAAGAAGGAAGGAAGGAGGAAGAAGGAAGGAAGGAGGAAGAGGAAGGAAGAAGAGGAGAAGGAAGAGGAAGAAAAGGGGAAAGAAGGAGAAATGGAAGAAGAAAAAGGAGGAAATGAAGAAGACAGAAGATAAGAAACAGAGAGAGAGAGAGAGAGAGAGAGAGAGAGAGAGAGAGAGAGAGAGAGAGAGAGAGAGAGAGAGAGAGAATTTTTATTAACCCGAAATATGTAAAATCTGAGGACAAAATCGAAAAGAAAAGTAAAAAGAAATAATAATAATAATAATAATAATAATAATAATAATAATAATAATAATAATAATAATAATAATAATAATAATAATAATAATAATAATAATTTTCCTGACTTAGATCAAAATTTAATTCCATATTTTATTCTTTGTTACGAGAAGAATTCATTAATTAGCACCTGTCATATTGTTTACCTGGACAAAAAAAAACTTACAAAATATATCAATAATAAAAATAAAATAAATTATATACTTAAAGGAAATTGTTTAGTAAATGTCTTGCTGTAAAATTAAAAACAAAATTGGTCAAATAAAAAATGGTATTTATCGGTTTATTTTGTAGTTTCTAAATGAACGTTTAATTCTGTCGGGTTTATTTAGTGTTTTAATTTTGTAGTGATTTATAAAGTTTAGGACGTCGTGTAGTTTTTGTAGGGTTGTGTATCTTGTGAGGACATCATACATACATACATACATACATACATACATACATACATACATACATACATACATACATACATACTGTACACATACACAAATATAACAACAATCTGAAAGCGTTAAAAAATAGTTTCAATACAATTATCTGTTCGTGTAAACTATAAAAACAGACATACGTACACACAAAAACACACACACATGTACACATCGACATATATCTGTGTATATATGTATTATGTTCATGTATTTTTATTTATTTCAATTTATAATAAAAAAATATTAATTATAAAAAAAAACAATTAAAATCTTACTTCTACTTAATAAACTTTTTGGTATAATTTCAACAGGAATAAGACAGTAGATTAGTAGTAGATAAGTAAGTAAGTAGATAAGTAAGGGGTGTGTCAGAGGGTGTCATGTCTTATAAGTAAGGAGTGTGTCAGAGGGTGTCATGTCTTATAAGTAAGGGGTGCGTCAGAGGGTGTCACGTCTTATAAGTAAGGGGTGTGTCAGAGGGTGTCACGTCTTATAAGTAAGGGGTGTGTGTCAGAGGGTGTCACGTCTTATAAGTAAGGGGTGTGTCAGAGGGTGTCACGTCTTATAAGTAAGGAGTGTGTCAAGAGTCGTATAAGTACGTGGCGAAACCCGTATAAGTAGACGGTTAGGGTCTTTATAAGTAGGTCACAGGTCACAGAAGGTCACAGGTCATAAGATACAGTATTAACAAGGCATCAGGGAAGAAGATAAGGTTACTCACCATAAAAGAGAGGTTATTACAAGTCTTTACAGGTCATTACAAGTCATTACAGGTCATTACAAGTCATTACAGGTCATTACAAATCATTACAGGTCATTACAAATCATTACAGGTCATTACAAGTCTTTACAGGTCATTACAAGTCATTACAGGTCATTACAAATCATTACAGGTCATTACAAGTCTTTACAGGTCATTACAAGTCTTTACAGGTCATTACAAGTCTTTACAGGTCATTACAAGTCATTACAGGTCATTACAAGTAATTAAAGGTCATTACAAGTCATTACATTACAGGTCATTACAAGTCATTACAGGTTATTAGAAGTCATTACAGGTCATTGCAGGTCATTACAAGTCATTACAGGTCATTACAGGTCATTTGATTTTGAATTTTTTTTTACTCTAAGATTCACTTATAAAAATATGATTTTTTTTTATAAATATTAAAAAAAATAGATTTTTTTCTAATGTTGGTGTGCATAATGCTACTGCTATTACTACAACTACTGCTAATAATAATAATAATAATAATAATAATAATAATAATAATAATAATAATAAAAATAATAATAATAATAATAATAATAATAATAATAATGAAAGTTTGTTATTATTATTATTATTATTGATATTGTTATTATCGGTAGTTGTAGTAGTAACAGGAGTATTAATGTTATACTGATCATGATCAATGATGCCCCTCTGGCGGTCAGTATGTAAATGACCTCTCCTTGGGGGCAGTGCCGTCCACCCCTGTCACGGGGCCACTCACCAAGCGTCAGGAGAAGGGCCACTCACCAAGCATCTGAGAGAGAGCAAGTGAGAAGGGGAGAGGAAGAGAGAAGATGAAATAGAAGAAAGAAAGGTGGAATATATATTACTAAAGCACTCCGCACCCCGGCCTGTGACAGTCGGGTGACGGAGGAGGCGTGACAGAGACAAAGCGGAAGAGCGTGGCAGATATTGACATCAAATTTTACGTGTAAAGTGATTTTTTATGCTCGCTGAGTGGGCAATAAAAGAATACATGACGTCACGATGGTGCTGATGGGATGTTGCCATGGTGACGCTTGTGAGTGACGGAGTCTTGGTGATTTTTCTCACATAATTTTTACCTCACACGTCACCATCATCATCATCCTCACCAATATAAGTAACTCAAAATACTACTAAATAAGTGTATTAAGTGACTTATGGTAGGTCCTGCCATACGCTTCCTCAGAGGAGACACCTTAGGAAGGCTGACACCATGGAAGAATAACTCAATATAGGTCAAATATACCGCATATAACCCTTAATATAACCAGTCTTAACTTACTCACTATTAGGGTATATCGAGGTCCATTTGGTATATCCTGGTATATCCTATCGTGTCGTGGGAGTGTTATAGGTCAAAGGTCAGCTGGTTGACTTGACCTACTTAGTTAGCTGCATCATGTAGCTCTATGAATGCATTGACTGACTGACTTGACTGATTGATAAGTAACTGGCCGACTGACTGACCTATTAACTGACTTGGCTTACTGACTTGACTAACTGACTTTACTGACGGATAAACTTCCCAATCCTTCACCATCTGCCTTCAACCAAACCTCAAGAAGTATTCCCATTCCCATTCCTAAATTCCTTGACAGACCTATTCCCATTCCAAATTTTCCTTTCCCAATTAATCCATTACCTATTCCAGGGATATTTAAAACTTGACCATACCTATTTTGGGAATATTTCATTGGCTACACCTATTCCTAGATTCCTATTTTCATTGGTTGGAATATTCCATGAATCTGAGTAAATAACTATAGTATATTGTAATTAATTATTCCCATTCCAATTAAATCTTATCATCCTCATTCCTATTCCCAATCTGAGTGTTTGTTTGACTGGCCAATCTCATTCCAGATATTATGAATTATTAATATATTTGATGATAATTTATTCACAATCCCCCTTCCCCATTCCCAGAGGGTGAAAGGGAGAGGGAGGAGAGAGGGAGAGGGAGAGGGGAGAGAGAGGGGGAGAGAGATGGGGGGATGGAAGAGAGAGAGAGAGAGAGAGAGAAGACACAGATAGCCAACAGAGAAAGAAAAAACACAGAGAAACGAGAAAAAAAAGACAAAAAAGAAAACGGAGAGATGGGAAAGAGAGAAGAGGGGATACTAAGCAAAAAATAATAATTTAAATCACACCCCAAAAATAATCCCTCCCGCTTTATAAACTTCTTCCATGGCCTCAGCTTTGGACAATGACCACCGTGGCTACATGCACCTAAGTAGTCCTTCGAGGGGGCTATCAGGCGACCTATATTCGTAGCTTCTCTTTCGCTGATGAGGGGCTGATGCTGCTCCTCCAGATGACGATGCTGATGGTAGCACAGGCATATCAGGTAATCCAGCTTCAGTTGTGATGATGTGATTTCGCGTGAGGTCGTGGCGTCGATAAACCTGCTGGGTGGTTGACTGGTGCTGCTGCTGTTCGTGGTGGTGGTGATGATGGTGGTGAGATTGTTGTTGTTGTTGGTGTTGGTGATGGTGGTGAGATTGTTGTTGTTGTTGTTGTTGTTGATGGTGGTGATGGTGTTGTAGATGATGGGTTACTTGTTGTTGTTGTTGTTGTTGTTGTTGTTGTTGTTGTTGTTGTTGGCTGCTTGTTACGCTGGTAGATGTGAATAAGAGACGAGGGAGAGAAGAGGGAAAAAATTTATTAATTCAATTTTTATTATTTTGGTTTTTTCTCAGTCTAATTTTTTTTTCTTCAAATTATTTTATATATTATTTTATGTTTATTTTCTTTAGTATAATTATCTATTTTTTTTATAATTTGCTTATATGTTATTTATTGTGATTCACTGTATAAACTAACTGACGGAAGAAGAAAGAGAAGAAAGAAGAATAACAGAAGAATACAAAATAAAGAATAAAGAAGAAGAAGAAGAAAATAAAAGATGGAAAGAAGAAAAGAAGAAAAATGAAGGAAAAAAGAAAAAAATAAAGATGAAGAGGAAGAAGAAAACGACAGAGAACAACAAAAACAAGAACAGAAAGAAAAGAAGAAAAATAAATAAATAAGAATAAGAAGAAAAGAAACAAGAATAAGGAATAACACAATAAAAGAGAAAAAAAAGAAAGAAAAAAGAAGAAAATAAACAAATATATCTATACAGTATATATCACTATGTATAATAACATAGACTAATGCATATAGCTTTAGATAGACAGATAAATACAGGCAATATATTAACCTATACCTGAATTATAGGACACACACACACACACACACACACACACACACACACACACTTGAGAGGGATTCCAACCTCCTTAACTCAACTGTTACAATGTTCAAAGTCTACCACGACATCTAGACACGTATGTAACCACGAACAAATCTTCGTTTACAGGCCTGATTCACTGAACTGCTGGAATGAATCACTGAACTGCTGGAATGAATCACTGAACTGCTGGAATGAATCACTGAACGGCTGGAATGAATCACTGAACTGCTGGAATGAATCACTGAATTGCTGGAATGAATCACTGAAGTGCTGGAATGAATCACTGAACTGCTGGAATGAATCACTGAACTGCTGGAATGAATCACTGAACTACTGAAATGAATCACTGAATCACTGAAACACATCTCATACTCGTGTTCGGAACAGATTCGAACAGGCGTGTAAAGGAAGCATTTACACATAGTTACATATAAACACAGATTTATATATATACACCACAATCTATAAATCCATTTAAGTATATCACAACACTATTATTTTAGCTGGAAATAAAGAAATGTTTATTATATACATTTCTTCAACAGTACGAGGTCTTTAATGTATATAGCCGAGGAGGTGTTTTATTGCATACACATTAATACGCTACTAAATATATACATTAGACTCTACTACCACAGTAGTAGTAGTAGTAGTAGTAGTAGTAGTAGTAGTAGTAGTAGTAGTAGTAAAAGTAGTAGTAGTAGTAGTAGTTGTAGTAAAAGTAGTAGTAGTAGTTACTTAAGAGTAGCCTGTTAAGTACTGCTATATAAACTACTTAGCCTCTATACTTAAGTAATATCTAATTTACTTACACTACTTAAGTTTATCCTACATATATACATTAGACACATAAGTACACATATATATATAATTCTATTAACATATTATAGGGGATCTATATATATATCTTTACTGCTATTGACCTTAAATTATATACTAAATTTATAAAACAAACAAACGAATATTCCATAAATTAATAATAATCAACTAAAACAAAGAAATTAAGTAACGCAATCAAGTCAACCAGTCACAATAGGACCTTACAAAAACATTTTACCAATAAGAAAATCCCCACAACAAAAACAACAAAGGAAGACAAAAACATTATAAGAAAACAACAAAAAAATCACAAATACACCTTAATTAATCAACCAAGTAATTAAGTGAGATGATAGTAATTACTCCTTAATGATAGTACAGATAAACAATAATTACATATCCAACGTCATGCATTACGTAATTCACTTTGTCA
This sequence comes from Homarus americanus, assembly GCF_018991925.1. Lineage (NCBI taxonomy): Eukaryota > Metazoa > Arthropoda > Malacostraca > Decapoda > Nephropidae > Homarus > Homarus americanus. The sequence continues at coordinate 9,447,355 of NW_024732780.1, forward strand.
TGCTCAGTTGCAAAGGTTTCATGCAATAAGGTGCAATGTGGACGAGGGAAGCATCCTTATGTCTTAACCCCTTGAGTATGATGTCTTAATCCCTTGAGTATGACGTCTTAACCCCTTGAGTATGACGTCTTAATCCCTTGAGTATGACGTCTTAACCCCTTGAGTATGATGTCTTAACCACTTAAGTATGACGTCTTAACCCCTTGAGTATGATATCTTAACCCCTTGAGTATGACGTCTTAACCCCTTGAGTATGATGTCTTAACCCCTTGAGTATGACGTCTTAATCCCTTGAGTATGACGTCTTAACCCCTTGAGTATGATGTCTTAACCACTTAAGTATGACGTCTTAACCCCTTGAGTATGATATCTTAACCCCTTGAGTATGACGTCTTAACCCCTTGAGTATAACGCCTTAACACCTTCACCCCCCAAAAAAAAATTGTTTTATTGATTTAATTAAACTTTAAAACAACTAACTTGATTGAAGCTTCGAATTCAGGTGCGCAAGATTAATGTGTCCAGAGAATAGGCCAAGTTAGGATTGTTTCGGAGCAGCTCGAAACTCCGAAGCACCTGATCACCACGTGACTTTGCAATGCCTTTGTGAGGGTAGGGGAAGGAGGGGGGGGGGCAGGGGGATGGGGATGTGGGGGGTAGGAGATGGAGAACGAATGAGTCCCTTTATACATAGGACGTGAGGCCAAAATCGAATCATGCTTCAGAGAGTTGGTCGAGGCAATGGTGTATTTCGAACCAAAATCGAATCATGCTTCAGAGAGTTGGTCGAGGCAATGGTGTATTTCGAACAAATAGTGTGTGAGTGTGTGTGTGTGTGTGTGTGTGTATGTGTGTGTGTGTGTGTGTGTGAGTGTGTGTGTGTGTGTGTGTGTGTGTGTGTATGTGTGTGTGTGTGTGAGTGTGTGTGTGTGTGTGTGTGTGTATGTGTGTGTGTGTGGACCAATACACTAGTGATAGGTATCTCACCTTGTCAAATAACACCTTTTTAACAATACTGTATAACATTTCCTTCACAAACTCGTAACTCATAATAAAAGGTTATAATGAGACCAATAGCGGTAGAACATCAACAGAGATACAATTAACGATAATATATATATATACATTTATTTATATATCATAATAAATTAATGATCAGGTGGTAGAGGAATTTATGATATTCAGTGTATAAAAATATTTCAAGTGAACGATTCTCTCCTTTCCCTCCCTTTATCACCACCCCCCTCTATCCACCCCTTTCCCTCTTTTCTTCCTTCTCCATCTATCCTCCCCTGTTCTCTCCTCCTCCTGCTTATCCTCCCCGTTTACACTTCTCCCCCTCCACCCCCCGCCACTAGTCCACCCCCCCCGAAACACTCATACATGCACCAAACAGACACAATCAATCAATACCAACATTGACAAACAAACACAGGCAAACACAGACGAAAGCAAACAGCACAACATGGAAGGGGAATAACCAAGCAGAGATGTCATGCTTTTAAGGAATTATTAATAAGAAAGGATGAAGGATTTAAAGGCCTATATAAGAAGGATTTAAAGGCCTATCTGGGAAGGATTTAAAGGCCTATATAAGAAGGATTTAAATGCCTATCTGGGAAGGATTTAAATACCTATATAAGTAGTAACGTAACATATAAATAACCATACTGATATATCGTACTCAAAATATAACTCAGGGCATTTAAATATATACAAACTGACCCCATCAGTATCACCACTCGTTGACAAACACACACTCAGACGTCAACTAATTCCATTCACTAAAAAAAAGTATTTGATTGATTCCAGATCTGAATGTATGTCACTGAAATATTCCAGGATTTAAGACATTCCAGCCATTCCAGCGTTCCATTTGTTGAGTTACATTAAAGTTTAAAAGTATTCCAGGATTTTATGGACTCGGGAGGTCCATTAATTTAGTTGTTTGATCTATTGAGTTAACTTGTCTTCTTAAAATGAGGAATTGTTTATAGGTCCATGGGGCTTACTGGCCATAGGCATGATTGGCATGATAGGCATGATAGGTATGATAGGTATGATAGGCATGATAGGTATGATAGGCATGATAGGAATGATAGGCATGATACAAGTATACCTCTATTGCTAACGATAATCATAGTCTTAAGCCTCTCAGAATTTCCAGACAAAATTTCCAGACAAGACACTCTAGCCTTGAGAACTCTTCCAGCAACGCGGTGTTCCAGGCATGAAGACTTCCAGAACTACATTCATGGTCTAAAAACTTCCAGAATTGCGTGCATTAAACGTGAAGACTCCTGGAAACTAAGTGTTGCTGGTACTTCATATATCAAGCACTATATTGGGTGTCCTGGAAAAATGGCCCTTCCTCCCTTCCTCCTTCCCTGCAGCCCACAGTGTCTCAAGAGGCAGGCATAGAGGAGGCAGGCAGGGAGGAGGCAGGCAGGGAGGAGGCAGGCAGGGAGAAGGCAGGGAGGAAGGCAGGCAGGGAGGAAGGGAAGGCAGGGAGGAGGCAGGCAGGGAGGAGGCAGGCAGGGAGAAGGCAGGGAGGAAGGCAGGCAGGGAGGAAGGTACATTTTTCTGGAACACTAAATACGTGTTCCAGGTACTAAATGCTTCAGGAACACGACACCCCAGTCAGTATATAGACCAAACTGAACATTTTCCAGCCAACACGTTTTCCAGCCAACACGTTTTCCAGGCAGCACGTTTTCCAGCCAACACGTTTTCCAGGCAACACGTTTTCCAACCAACACGTTTTCCAGGCAATACGTTTTCCAGGCAACACGTTTTCCAGCCAACACGTTTTCCAACCAACACGTTTTCCAGGCAACACGTTTTCCAGCCAACACGTTTTCCAGGCAACACGTTTTCCAACCAACACGTTTTCCAGGCAATACGTTTTCCAGGCAACACGTTTTCCAGCCAACACGTTTTCCAACCAACACGTTTTCCAGGCAACACGTTTTCCAGCCAACACGTTTTCCAGATACTACAATTTCTCAGTAGTACATATTGCAGGAGTTATACATCTCTGGCAATGCATTTTTCAAGCTGTATGTTAACCTAGGCTACAGATATACCGGTGAGTATACTGTATATTCCAGGTTTGATATATTCCAGGCTTGATATATTCCAGGCTTGATATATTCCAGGATTGATATATTCCAGGCTTGATATATTCCAGGATTGATATATTCCAGGCTTGATATATTCCAGGATTGATATATTCCAGGTTTGATATATTCCAGGCTTGATATATTCCAGAATTGATATATTCCAGGTTTGATATATTCCAGGATTGATATATTACAGGTTTGATATATTCCAGGCTTGATATATTCCAGGATTGATATATTCCAGGTTTGATATATTCCAGGTTTGATATATTCCAGGTTTGATATATTCCAGGATTGATATATTCCAGGATTGATATATTCCAGGATTGATATATTCCAGGTTTGATATATTCCAGGTTTGATATATTCCAGGTTTGATATATTCCAGGATTGATATATTCCAGGATTGATATATTCCAGGTTTGATATATTCAAGGATTGATATATTCCAGGATTGATATATTCCAGGCTTGATATATTCCAGGATTGATATATTCTAGGTTTGATATATTCCAGGATTGATATATTCCAGGCTTGATATATTCCAGGTTTGATATATTCCAGGATTGATATATTCCAGGTTTGATATATTCCAGGATTGATATATTCCAGGTTTGATATATTCCAGGATTGATATATTCCAGGATTGATATATTCCAGGATTGATATATTCCAGGTTTGATATATTCCAGGATTGATATATTCCAGGCTTGATATATTCCAGGATTGATATATTCCAGGATTGATATATTCCAGGATTGATATATTCCAGGCTTGATATATTTCAGTATTGATATATTCCAGGATTGATATATTCCAGTATTGATATATTCCAGGTTTGATATATTCCAGGATTGATATATTCCAGTATTGATATATTCCAGGCTTGATATATTCCAGGATAGATATATTCCAGGTTTGATATATTCTAGGCATAAAGGCATAGATAATAAATGATACCACCTTTCCAGGTATTAATTAACAACAGATAATGCTGTCACTTAACCTAACCTAACCTAACCTACCACTTAACTAAATATGTTGAGACATTTTAGGACATGCTATATTTTAGGACCTACCATATTTTAGGACATATCACATTTTAGGACATCACATTTTAGGACACCATATTTAAGGACATACCATATTTTAGGACATACCATATTTTAGGACATACCATATTTTAGGACATACCATATTTTAGGACATACCATATTTTAGGACATACCATATTTTAGGACATACCATATTTTAGGACATACCACATTTTAGGACATACCATATTTTAGGTTATACCATATTTTAGGACATACCATATTTTAAGACATACCATAAAATCAATCCAGGATTTCCTTGCTTTAAGAAACAGCAAACTCTAAGGTGCTTGAGTTCATGCACTATGATGCTCGAGGCATTATGTAAACAGTCAAGGGATATATTGTGAGTCTTTCCAGGCAATAAACATTCCAGGTATCAGGCGTTCCAGGACAACAGACTTACCAACACATTCCAGTTCGTTAATCCATGCATTTGGCCATTCCAGTCCCTTGAAGTCATGCATTAACACAGTACATTCTAGTTCTTTAAATCATTCCCTAACGCATTCCAATCTTTTAAAACAGTAACAAGCACATACCAGTTCTTTTAAGACAGTCACAAGCACATTCCAGTTCTTTTAAAACAGTCACAAGCACATTCCAGTTCTTTTAAAACAGTCACAAGCACATTCCAGTTCTTTTAAAACAGTCACAAGCACATTCCAGTTCTTTTAAAACAGTCACAAGCACATTCCAGTTCTTTTAAAACAGTCACAAGCACATTCCAGTTCTTTTAAAACAGTCACAAGCACATTCCAGTCCTTTAAAACAGTCACAAGCACATTCCAGTTCTTTTAAGACAGTCAAAGCACATTCCAGTTCTTTTAAAACAGTCACAAGCACATTCCAGTTCTTTTAAAACAGTCACAAGCACATTCCAGTTCTTTTAAGACAGTCACAAGCACATTCCAGTTCTTTTAAGACAGTCAAAGCACATTCCAGTTCTTTTAAGACATTCACAAGCACATTCCAGTTCTTTTTAGACATTCCAGTCATGTATTTTGACTCACTCCAGGCTGACGGTACGGACCCAGGTAGAGTCATCTGAGGAAGAGGTCCAACAACAGGCAAGGAGTGGACCAGCGCTCACACCACTAATGGAGAGAGGCTGTTAGAGTGGCTGTTACAGGGCAATTGGTAGGGGGTCACAGGTTGTTAGATGGGTGTTAGAAGGACAATTGGTGGGGTCACAGGCTGTTAGAGGGAGATTGGTGTGGGTCACAGGCTGTTAGAGGGAAAATTGGTGTGGGTGACAGGTTGTTAGAGGGACAATTGGTAGGGGTGACAGGTTGTTAGAATGATAATTAATGGGGTTACAGGCTGTTAGAAAGTTAATTATTGGGGTTGCAGGCTGTTAGAATGATAATTAATGGGGTTACAGGCTGTTAGAGGGAGATTGGTGTGGGTCACAGGCTGTTAGAAGGATAATTAATGGAGTTATAGGCTGTTAGAAGGATAATTATTGGGGTTACAGGGTGTTAGAAAGTTAATTAATGGGGTTACAGGCTGTTAGAAAGTTAATTAATGGGGTTACAGGCTGTTAGAAGGATAATTATTGGGGTTACAGGCTGTTAGAAAGTTAATTATTGGGGTTACAGGCTGTTAGAAGGATAATTAATGGGGTTACAGTGATGTCATTAGACTCTATTAACGGCTTGGATTACGATATTGAATTAGGATACAGATTAGAATGTTAAGATTAGGGTTAGAATAAAGGATTAGATTATACCTTATAGGAAGAATATGATTTAGGATATTCTAGGATATTGTAGGGACATAACATTACTGTTAAAATAGGGATTAAGACGATAGGATTAGGCATTGGATTAGGATATCAGATTAAAAAATAAGGATTTATGATTAGGATACAAGGATTACTCTCAGGATATCACATTAGACCTTTAACATGCATAAGTAGGATTTAGGAGGGGGGTTAGGAGAGTAAGTGAGGATAAGGGATTAAGGTTAGAATATTGATTAGATTACAGGATAAGGATGTAGGATTAGGATGTAGGATTAGGGTAGGATTAGGGTAGGATTAGGTTGGGTTTGGGATTTTCTGTTAATGTATAAGTTCAGTTTTTTGTAAATCTATAAAATTTTAAACTTTAAATAATATGAGGAGAAGAAGAAGAAGAAGAAGAAGAAGAAGAAGAAGAAGAAGAAGAAGAAGAAAAAAGAAGAAGATGAAGAAGAAAAAAGAAGAAGAAATAAGAAAAAAGAAAGAAGAAAGAAGAAAGAAGAAAGAAGAAGAAGAAGAAGAAGAAGAAGAAGAAGAAGAAGAAGAAGAAAAAAAGAAGATGAAGAAGAAAAAAGAAGAAGAAAGAAGAAAGAAGAAGAAAGAAGAAAGAAGAAGAAGAAGAAGAAGAAGAAGAAGAAGAAGAAGAAGAAGAAGAAGAAGAAGAAGAAGAAGAAAGAAGAAGAAATAAGAAGAGGAAGAAGAAGAAGAAGAAGAAGAAGAAGAAGAAGAAGAAGAAGAAGAAGAAGAAGAAGAAGAAGAACGACGAAAGAAGAAGGGGGAAAGTAAAACAAGGGAGAGACAGAAAAAAACGATAAACGAACAAAAGAAACAGAAAAAAAGGTTTAGAGAAAGGAGAGAAAACCAAACACTGAAGAGGTGATAAGAAACAGAGATGATAATGCAAGCAGGTGAAAGAAACAAGAGAAAAGGTCAAATAAACAGGAAAAAAGGTCAAATAAACCAAAAAAAAGTCGAAAAGGAAGGGAAACACGACTTATAAGCAGAGAAAACAGTCAATTAAGACGAGAATGAAGACAAATAAGCAGGGAAATAAGGCAAAAAAAGCAGGGGAGAGGTTAACTGAGCAGAAAAAAAGGTCAAGTAAGCAGGGAAGAGGGCAAGTAAGCAGGGAAAAGGTCAAGTAAGCAGGAAAGAGGTCAACAAAGGTTAAATATCAAAGGAAAATGGTCAACTAATTGGGTCATTCACAAGGCTGCCTCGACACAGAGTTAGTAGTAATGATTTAGCGAGATAAGTGATAGAAGCAGTGCGTTTGTTTGGTCACGATTTGAGAATTTATGGGAAAACGGTGAAAACATGCCTGAGATCAATGTCCTACGCCACTAAGCAATGATGAAACTCTGGTAAGAAGATACATATTGTTTACGACAGACAACGGGCAGAGAAATAAGGAGGGTAAGGCGGGTAGAGGTGACTAATAACGGTACTGGAATTCTATGGCAAGAAGGAGGGTTGTATGATGTATGAGAATGTCATTTATACACAACAACAAAAAATGATGGAACTGTGAGAGGGTAAGATGATTAACAGTATTATGCAGGATATAAATAATGTTATAGTAGATACACTGACAACAATGGGTAGTGAAGATAGAAGTGTTTGGCAATAAGATGATTGTCTGAAGAACGAAAATAAGGTTTCAAAAACTTAATTGGTGATCTGACTAAGAAAAGGAGAATGGATTTTAAAATATTACTTGGATATTAAATGCCGGTAGGCCAAAGACACTTAATTTATTGTAAAAAATTTGACAACAACAGAGCAACGATATTGGATGAATCTGGCAATGAGATTGGTTGTCGGATGAACGAGAATGTCAATTTCCCACACCAATGGGCAATGATCCGGATATACTGAAGGGCACAGAGATTTACTCCGTAGTTTTCAAATGGTAAAAGAGAATTTTACGAGGGAGGGAATTTAGGAAGAAGAGAGTCACCAACAAATCAATGATGCTGGAGGTTGTGGCATTGGTAGAGGATGTATGATGAACCAGAGTTTAAGCTCCAACAACACAAGAGAAAATTCACGTTTGTAAAAAAAAAAATTCAACATTTACACTAAAATTTCACATGATTAATGAAGAGAGTATAGTGAGCTACAAACCTTGACATTAATTGAAAAGCCAAAGGGTGGAAGTATGAGGTGCTAAGAGGGGGAGTGCAGATATTACGGGGTCAGGAGAGGAACAGTTCACGACACTTATAAGCCACACAGACGGAGGTGGTAATCAACAACGTCCCTAGGTGGGGGTGGACACAGTGACGTTGTTCCGGTTAGCGATATGGAAGCCACCAGTGTGTGTGTGTGTGTGTGTGTGTGTGTGTGTGTGTGTGTGTGTGTGTGTGTGTGTGTGTGTGTGTGGTGTGTGTGTGTGTTTTATAAGTGTCGTGAACTGCATAAATTATGAAACAAAGGGGGTATTAATTATGCAAGAGGTGAAGGGGGTGGTAATATAACGATAAATATAAGAGTGTACTAATGCGTTATCATCACTGAGACACGAGGGGTACTAGATTTGACCAGTGATTAGGAGGTATTAATATTACGGCAAGAAAGGAAGAGGAAGGGTGTTAATATTATAGATATAGAGGGGTAATGTTACGGGTGGGGAGAGGGTGTTAATATAACGATTTAAAAGAGGGGGTGCAAATATCACAGTCCGGAATAACAACAAAGATGAGGGTACATATATTATGGCTGGAGGTTAAGGGGTGCAGATATTACTTATAAGAGTGAGGGGTAGAATTATAATGGTTTGAGGGAGTATTGGAAGAGTAGAGATATTATGAGAAGAGGGGGTAGAGATATTATGAGAAGAGGGGGTAGAGATATTATGAGAAGAGGGGTAGAGATATTATGAGAAGGAGGGTAGAGATATTGTGAGAAGAGGGGTGAGATATTATGAGAAGAGGGGGTAGATTTAGGGGGGGGGGAGATATTAAGGAGAAGAGGGTGAGATATTATGAGAAGAGGGGTAGAGATATTATGAGAAGAGGGGTAGAGATATTATGAGAAAGGGGGTAGAGATATGAAAGAGGGGGGTAGAGATATTATGGAGAAGAGGGGGTAGAGATATTATGAGAAGAGGGGGTAGAGATATTATGAGAAGAGGGGTAGAGATGTTATGACAAGAGGGGTAGAGATATTATGAGAAGAGGGGGTAGAGATATTATGAGAAGAGGGGAGTAGAGATATTATGAGAAGAGAATATTCCTCTCTCTTCTTCTCTCGGAATCGGTAATAAGATTTAATATACATCTGAACCAACCCGGAAAATGCAATTGTATTTTTTTTCCGGTTTGTTCATCTGACTCAGTATTGGAGAGAGAGAGAGAGAGAGAGAGAGAGAGAGAGGAGAGAGAGAGGAGAGAGAGAGAGAGGAGGGAGAGTTTTGTAGGGGGTGTTACTTTCAGGTGATTTTTTGACACAGGAGAAATAAAATAATAAAAAAAATATTACCAGACGCCAAACACACAACAAGGTCGACAGATTCCAATAATATAGATAAAATTAGTTAAAAAAAAAACACGTACATAATCTTCTTATATATTCAAGCAAAGAAGATCGATTTATATAATTTTAATAGTAATTACCGTGTTGGATTTATTCTCATTTATTTGTGTTTATTAATGAGTTATTTATATATTTTTGTAAAGAATTTAGATCATTTGTGAATGGGGTTAAGTCTAGGATGTAAACAAATAATCTTGGGTGGGCGCCAGAATACTGATTGCTGATTGGTTCTTATAATTCGTCGTGGGAGGAAGAGTTATTTTCCTTGATTCTCATTGGCTAACACGGTAACTACTCTAATCGTAAACAGATGCCACCAAGAAACAGGAAAAACAGAATTAATTAAGAAAAAAAGCGAGCGAAAGGAAAGATAGAAATATGTGATAATGAAAAAACGACAAAATAGATAAAAAAGATAAGAATAAAAATACATTATTAGGATATTGTAAGCCTTTATAATACGGCGCCATAAATCAACCAATCAAATTCATTCTTACATACCTGCTCCCTTGTTACCATAGCAACCAGCAGAACATCAACAAAATAATCACAAAATACAACTAATTGATCTATTTCGTACACATTTCAGGGCATTTTTTCCCACCCCGAGGCATCTTACCTTCCACGACGAGATAATGTCCCTTGGGCATAAAAGACATAGGAAAACATATAAAGCATAAAACTGGGCAATTACGGCATTAATTAACCACCTTACCTGTCAGATCCTGGGATAAACTGTACCTCGGGCATAAGGAGGCATAAAAGGCATCAACATTGAGAGACATAAACATTCAGAGGCATTAAAAGAGGCATAAAAAACACCGATGAGGCATAATATTTTTCTCACGTTTTTATCCCTCTTACCTGCCAGCCAAGATGACATTGCACTTTCTCACAAACACAAAACGAACACAAAAACAACTTATTTCCCTATTTTTTTCCCCAGGGAGCATGATTCTGTTTTGGTATATATTATTTTAACACTAACAAGGCATAACAAGGCATTAAGATAAACAAAGGCATATATGAAGCATTGATTAAAATATACACACATTATTCAAGATCTCTTCCAGGGCATTTTTTTATATGATTTCTTGGGCATAAGGGATGATAAGGCATAGGCATAAACAAGGCATAAAAAGACTTATTTTCCAGGGAATGTATCACTGTTTTTGTTTCAGCTTAATAAAAAATAACGAAATAACAAAAACATGAACAAATACACAAGTGACACAGGCATACAAGGCCTTTACTAAACAGTGAGTCTTTTGTTCGTGCATACAAGGGCATAAAAACAAATACACACGAAATAACAGACAAAACGTTAACAAAACATAAGAGGAACAAAGGCACAAGGCGCATTAATGTAAAAAAAAGATGTATATTTAAGACCATTTCCAAACAATGTCTCGAAAAGGCAAAAAAAAAGACAATGAATGGACAGAAAAGGCAAAAAAGGACAGAAAAGGCAGAAAAGGACAGAAAAGGCAGAAAGGACAGAAAAGGCAAAAAAGGACAAATGCAAAAAGGACAGAAAAGGCAAAAAAAGGACAGAAAGGGCAAAAAAGGACAGAAAGGGCAAAAAAGGACAAATGCAAAAAAGGACAGAAAAGACAAAAAAGGACAAATGCAAAAAGGACAGAAAGAGCAAAAAAGGACAGACAAGTAAAAAAAAAAGGCAGATAATGACATGAAACATAAAGTGGACAAAAAGGGCATTAGGAAGACAAGAAAAAAAAAAAACCCACTCAGAAGTCATATTTTTCCTCCCCTAGACGGGCCCATCCATCTCTTTCGCCCCCACAGTCTTCAACCATTGTGACTTAAACAGAGGGAAAGGACAGGACCAAAACAAACAACAACAAACAAAAGAGACAAAACAAACAAAAGAGACAAAACAAACAAAAGAAAAAGAAAAAAGTCAAAATAAAATTCATAAGGTCATAATTTACTTTTTTTTTTAATTAGGTTTTTCAGTTTTCTATCAGGACTAAATCTATTGTTAATTTGTTTCTTTGAGGTAAACAATGACAAACAATAGCCAAGAAAATGCATAAAGGAACACAGAAAAGAGTAAATGATAGAACAGTAGAGACAGATAAGGTATAAAAACACAGATGGATCTTTTTTCTCCATGACGTTCCACCAGTAAGTATCGTTTCTTGAGCCAATAATGTGTAAACAAATGACAAACAAAAGGCGCAAGAGGGCATAAAAGAACACAGAGAGAGAGAGGCAGCAAATGACAGATACAGGAAACATAAAAATATAAGACATCAACACAAAAAAAAAAAAGAGATTTCCTTTTTTTTCCCAGGGTAGCCTCCACTTCTCACCTTCTAGCTTGTCGTTGCTGTTTTGTGAGCGAAATGATTATAAAAAAACAACAAACAATGGCTCATATAAACCTAAAAGAACACTTAGATCCGATAGATAGCCTAACATAAAAGAAAATCGCATGAAAATTAAAAAAAAAAGAAAAATCGATACCAAAAAAAAAAGGAATTTTTTTTTTCCCAGGAGGGTTTCCAGTTGTCTTACCTTCCAGCCTGTAATTGTTGTTTCTTCAGCGAGGGTTTCACACCGTTGGCCTCCAGCTCCTTCTCCAGGTGCTTGATCCTCATCCTAGCCATGTCGAGCTCGTGCTTCACCTTCCAGATGTGGGTGTCGCATAGTGGGTCACGACATCTGTGGCGCCGAAGCTTGTCTGTGGCCTCGTACACCGCCCCTCTGAAGGTCAGGCTCTTACCCATACTCTGAGGGAGGGAGAGAGATGGTGGGTTAGTGGAGGGAGAGAAGGAGGGAGAGGAGGGAGAGAAGGAGGGAGAGAAGTAGGGAGAAGGAGGGTCAGAAACTTCCCTCCAAAAATTATAAACACCTAACCTAACCTAACCTAACCTAACCTAACCTAACCTAACCTAACCTAACCTAACCTAACCAAATCTAACCTAACCTAACCTAACCTAGAATAAGATTTTGACCCAAACTAAAAATTCTCAATATTACGGCTGAAACAGTAAGCCTTCGATCAGGTTCAATAAATCCCTTTCTCTCGAAACTGGGAATAAATGTGTTAATTTAGACTTCAGAACATTCAGAACAGCACACAAACACCAAGGACTACCATGGAAAAATTATAGGTGGCGAGTAATTAGTGCTGGAAACTAATTAAAATTGTCTAGTGGTCATTAAGGTCAGTAATTATCCAAATATCAAATGGCCCCTAATAAGGATTCAATGGCTTTAAATAATGACTCAAAATATGTAAAAAGGATTAAGTGTCCATAAAGATTATTTACAAATCCTTAAAAATGACTCGAAATCCCTAAAAAAATACTCAGGATTCCCCAAATGAAAAAAAAATCCCTAAAAATTCATAAATAACCCCTAAAAATACTCAAAATCCCTAAAATTACCCCCAATCCCTAAAACCGACTAAAAATCCCTAAAATAAGTCAGAAATGTCCCCCACACCAAAAAATAAAATAAATAATCAGGAATTACCGAGAGGCCAAAACACGAGAGATGACAAGAAGCAACATCCCCCACGGCATTACTCTCGCCTTCACCTTCAGAGATAAACAAAACACATTGACCACTCTCGCCCTCCTACCACCCATGCCAGCCCCACCAACCCCTGCCAGCCCCACCAGCCCACCAACACACCAGCCCACCAACACACCCCATTGAACCCAGTGAGAACCCGCCAGGAAACTCGGGAAGAAAGAGATCTCGTGTTTTTCCCTCTTATTTCATTTTTTTATGATATATACGTGATGTATAAATCGTGACTGCAACCAAAACAACAAAAAGACACATTATATATCCACCCCTACATCCACCCCTACATCCACCCCTACATCCACCCCTACATCCACCCCTACATCCACCCCTACATCCACCCCTACATCCACCCCTTTACACCCACCCCTTACATCCACTCCCTTACATCCACCCCTTACATCCACCTCACATCCACCTCACATCCACCCCTTACATCCACCATACACCTACGCCACCCACAAACATAAGTGCCTCATCAAAAACCCATCCCCCCTCCCCACACATAACTAACCCATCAAGACCCTTCACCCATCCCCATCCCCCACAAAAAACACCCAAAAAAACACTAAAAAAACAGTTAAAACTCACCAGACTAACGAGGGCACAACACCCTCCACTGTCCTTCTTGGCGAGGTGTTTCCTGACGTACTTAAAGTAGACGTGTTCGAGGCCAAGGAGCACCATCGCTAACACCATCCCTATCCCCAGCAGGAGGTAGGCTGAGAGGAACTGCTCAATGGCTAGGGGCTCAGAGGCTCGCCGTTGTTGCTTCATAGGCTTACACGTTCCGGTCATCCAGAATCTTTGGAGTCTCTCTATGTCTCCTGTGAGGGGGGTAGAAGGGGAGGGGGGTAGAAGGGGAGTGGGGGCTAGTTAGTGAGGGGAGGGGCTAGTTAGTGAGAGGGAGGGGGCATGAGGGGTAGCTAGTGAGGGAGGGGGTAGAAGGAGGGGGGTTAGTTACTGAGGGGTGAAGGGGGTAGATGGGGGTTAGTTAGTGAGGGGTGAGGGGGAGTGGGGGTTAACTGGTGAGAGATGACAGGTACAAGGTGACAGGTGAGGGGTGTTATCATCGTTAATAGAGTTAAGGTAAAAAAAAAATAATCGTATGTTAACAAAATTCTAAAAATACCAGAAGAACAAATTTTCAGAATTTTCCGAAAGTCAAAACTCTTAACAATGTCCAACAATAAAAATTCTTATTAATTCCAGCAATATAAATGCTCATCAATACAGATCATTATCGAAATCTCTATAATTCCCATAAATTCTAAAGATCCAAATACTTACAAGTGTTGGGAAAATAGGTTCTTATAAATTCTAGGGTAATATAAACACAACTTCTCATAAATGCTCACAATACAAATTCTCACACAACAGCAGAAACAGAAACACTCATACACACACAAATTCTCACAAATCTTCAGAGAAACCGACTCATAAATACCAGCAACACATCAGCGTCGGGGTATTCAAATTCTCTTATATAATCCAGCCACACAAACGCTCAGAATTAACAATGACTAACATGAGTGAGAAGACAAATGGCTGATTCGCTGTCTGTCTGTCCATGGACACGTGTGTAAACCAATTGTGTGTGTGAGAGAGAGAGAGAGAGGAGTAGGAGTGTGTTATTTGATCAGTGACGGGAGGACACAGCCCCTACAGCCAAGTGCCCTGGACAAGAGCTCTGGTAAGGCCCCCAACACTGGTCAGGTTCCTCAGGCGAAACACAACAAAACAGAGAGCCAAGAGGTGTGGTCGCCGCCTTAGCATCTGTCTCACGCCCTCACTGCATGAATCTTTTAACACTCGGTTGTCTGGTTGTTCAAGTCACACTCACGTTCATTCTCACAACCTACAAAAAGTTGTATGGCAACACACGAGGGATGGGGGACAGGTGATCGATGACTGCCGGGAGTCTCTAGTCACAATACTACACGTGGACGGCACAGATAACATGGCCGTTTATGCACTGGGACTTAAGCAGCAATGCAACCAAGTCCTGTCTGTGAGTCTGAGTACACAGAGGAACAGGAGAAAATCCCCCGAGCTCTTAAAGACGCCGCCATCGTCAATATTTATAAGAACAAGGGAGACCGGTCAGACTGTGGCAACTGCTGCAGGATCTCGTTGCTGTCCGTAGCTGGCAAGATTATCGCCCGAGTTCTCCTAAACAAACTTCTTCCTGAGGCGGAAATCTTCCTCCCACAATCTCAATGTGGCTTTAGACCATCACGTGGCACCACTGACATGATCTTTGCTGCCCGCCATGACATGAACGGCAGTGTCCTGAACAACAGCACCCAGTCTGAGTTCTTCCCCATCCAAACAGGGGTTAAACAAGGGTGTGTACTGGCACCAACTCTCTTTTCCATTTTCTTGGCTGCCTTCCTTACTCGTGCCAGTGCTAATTTAGCCGGCGGGGTGGACATCGAGTACCGGATGAAGGGTCTTTTCAACATAAGACGACTCCAGGTAGGAACAAAGGTGTCAGCAGCTTCTATTACTGAACTTCAGTATGCAGACGACCTCACCCTTGTTGCATACACTGAACGCGACCTTCAGGAGATCCTGAACACCTACGCAGATGCGTATGCATATAAGACTCAGATTCTCTTTCAGCCTGCCCCTGGTTCAGACACACCTCCACCATCATCCAGCTTAACGGTACTACCCTCTCTAATGTTACCCACTTTCGGTATCTCGGCTCCCACCTGTCCACCACTACAGATATCGATGAAGAGATTCAGCATCGGATCAGATGTGCATCTCAAGCCTTTGGCAGACTCCGTACCCGTGTCTTCAGCTGTAGGGAGCTGAAATTATCTACAAAGTTGCACGTATATCGAGCAGTGGTCCTCCCCACCCTGCTATATGGCAGTGAGACATGGGTCACATACAGGAGGCACCTCAAGGCACTTGAAAACTTTCACCAACGTAGTCTACGTTTCATCCTCCGAGTTCGCTGGGAAGACAAGAGAACAAATACCAGTATTCTTGCTGACACCAACTGTAGGAGCATCGAGGCTACCATTATCCATGAACAACTACATTGGACTGGCCATGTTACCCGTATGGACAACAGTAGACTGCCAAAGCAGCTACTTTACAGTCACCTAACGAATAGTAAACGTAACGCCGGCGGGCAACTGAAGAGGTATAAGGATAGTCTTAAGACAAACCTGAAAAAGTGCCAAATCGACCCCTTCACCTGGAAGACGATTACTCCACACCGTAACGCTTGGAGGAGCACCACACGAGAAGGTGTCAATACTTTCGAGTTAGATCGACTGCAAACCGAGGCAAACAAGCGCCAACGCCGGAAAGACGCTGCCGCCGCCCCTCCCGCACTAGATGTAGCCCCCCATATCTGTGATCGACCCTGCCGGTCCCGTATCGGCCTCTTTAGTCACCTCAGACCTCACCAACCAAGGTGACATCATTAAAATTTCCCAACATCTTGTCACTGATGATCGTCATACTTGACTCTGAGTGACGGCGGAGCAAGTGTGTGTGTGTATGTGTGTGTGTGTGTGTGTGTGTGTGTGTGTGTGTGTGTGTGTGTGTGTGTGTTCATTAATCACTCTTCCTGACTCTCTCTCTCTCTCTTCTTTCTCTCTCTCTCTCTCCATTTTATTGCAGCTTATTGAACCAACCAAAACATTTCAGTATCATTTATTCCCGCAAAAAATACCACAAAATCAATTAAAAAAAAGACGATTCCTCATTAAAAGGAAAACAGAGATAAACAAACATTCAAACAAATGAAAAATAAACAAAGAAACACACACACACACACACACACACACACACACACACACACCTAGCTACAAAGACGCACAGGAACGTACATAGACTATCAAGTACGTACATAAACAATAAAAAAACGCTCATATACTACTGAAAACAGACATAGACATTAAACACGTACATGGACTATCAAAAAACGTACACAAACCCTCAAAAACGTACATAAACTATCAAGAAACATATAAAACCTCAAAAAACGTACATACACTATCAAAAGACGTACACAAACCCTCAAAAACGTACATACAGAGAGAGAGAGAGAGAGAGAGAGAGAGAGAGAGAGAGAGAGAGAGGCAGGAGGTGGCGATCAATAACGCAAATGTCGGGGAGAGTTATTTGAGAGAGAGAGGAGAGTAAACAGAGAAGGTGAGGGGAGGAGAGGTGAGGGGAGAGAGACGAGGGGAGAGAGGTGGGAGGAGGTGGGAGGGGAGAGAGGTGAAGGAGAGAGGTGTGGGGAGGGGAGAGAGGTGAGGGAGAGAGGAGGGGAGAGAGGTGAAGGAGAGAGGTGAGTGGGAGAGAGAGGGAGAGGTGGGCGAGAGGTGGGAGGGAGGGAGGGAGAGATGGGACGGAGAGGTGGAGGGAGAGGCGTGAGGGAGAGGCAGGGAGAGAGGTGGGAGGGAGAGAGGCAGGGAGAGAGGTGATGAGCAGGTGGAGGAGAGAGGTGGAGGGAGAGGTGTGAGGAGGAGGAGGTGGAGGGGAGAGAGGTGAGGGAGAGAGGGAGGAGAGAGGTGACGGAGAGGTGTGGGAGGAGAGAGAGGTGAGGGAGAGAGGCGGGAGGGAGAGAGGAAGGAGAGAGGTGAAGGAGAGAGGTGGAGGAGAGAGGGGAGGGAGAGAGGTGTGAAGGAGAGGGGGTGGAGGGGGAGAGAGGTGAGGGAGAGAGGTGGAGGGGAGAGGTGTGAAGGAGAGAGGTGTGAGGGAGAGAGGTGAGGGAGAGAGGTGACGGAGAGGTGTGAGGGAGAGAGGTGTGAGGGAGAGGTGTGAGGGAGAGAGGTGTGAGGGAGAGGTGTGAGGGAGAGGGTAGATAATGAAGGGTTGAAAGGAACACAGGTAGATTCAGGTACACATAATGAGAAACAGGTGGACAAGGTAGACAAAGGTAGGTACAGGTAGACTGTTTTTGATCAGTAAACAAATACAAACTATATTATAAAGGGTCAGGTCAGGTCAGGTCAGGTCAGGTCAGGTTAGGTCAGGTCAGGTTAGGTTAGGTTAGATAAGGTCAGGTTAGGCTAGGTTAGGTTAGGTTAGGTTATTGCCACTACACACTAGTACAATGCGAACAACCTTGTTACATTGCCGCGGCTCGTAACTACCCGATAGTGCGGACACAAACAGCCTCGTTAAGCCACTAACTGCCTTAACTACCCATTGATCCCGCCATTAAACGTTGTTACCGTGTTAAGGGAGAGACAACCTTTTGACTCCGTCTCTCCCTCCCTCCCCCTCTCTGCCCCCTCTTCCTCCCTCCCTCTCTCCCCCCTCTCCCTCCTCTCCCTCCTCCTCTTCCCTCTTCTCTCCCTCACTCTGTCTCCCTTCTTCCCCTTCCTCCCTTTCTCTCTCTTCCTCTCCCTTAATAGTAAGTGTGTTAATGGAGAAGAGAGAGAGAGAGAGAGAGAGAGAGAGAGAGAGAGAGATGGTGAGGAATGAGGAAGGAGAGATTTTTATTGTCTTTTTAAGGCCTAATTACTTTCTTCCATCCATCATTTTTCTCTATTCCCTCTTTCTAATTTCCCATTCTTCTCTCCTTCCCCAATTATCACCTTCTCTCTTTTTCCTTCCATCTATTATCTGTTTCTTTTGCTCTTCCATTATCATCTATCTCTTCTTTATTTATCTTTCTTTTCCATCTCTTACTTTCTTTCCCTTTCTCTCCCCCTTCCATCATCCTCTCTTTATCTCTTTTCCATTATCTTTTATCACTTCTTTTCCCTCCTCATTCATTACCTGTTGCGTCTCTCCCCTTTTCCCTTTTGTCTTCTACTTTATCACTATTTCTATTATTTCTTCATTTATTATCGTTTCAACATCAACATCTTTCTTATTTCTCTTTCGTCCTTTTCATCTCCTCTTGTTCTCTCTCTCCTCCCTTCCTTTTATTACAGTCTTTCTATTCACCCTTCTTTATTCTGGCTTCAGTTTATCCATTTTTTACACCTATTCCTTCTTCTTCTTTCTTCTTCTTCTTCTTCTTCTTCTTCTTCTTCTTCTTCTTGCTCCTCTCTTCTTTGCCTTTCAAATTCCTCCCTCTCTTCCCTCCTCCTCCTTCCTTCTTCTCCCTTCTCTAACTCCTTCATTCAATTATTTTCATTCTCAACTTATTCTCCATTTCTCTTGTATTCATAACTCTCTCTAGTACTGATTTGAGGTGGGAGGGTTGGGTGGGTGGGGTGTGGGTTGGGTGGGTTGGTGTGGGTGGGGTGGCTAGTGGGTTGGGGTGGTGGTGGGTTGGGGTGGGTGGGGTGGGTTGACATGCTTTGAACTAATTGTTGCCAACTGGTGGTGGTAGGTGTTAGAGCCATGACAACTGATGGTAGGTGTTAGAGCCATGACAACTAGTGGTGGTAGGTGTTAGAGCCATGACAACTGATGATGGTAGGTGTTAGAGCCATGACAACTGGTGGTGGTAGGTGTTAGAGCCATGACAACTAGTGGTGGTAGGTGTTAGAGCCATGACAACTGGTGGTGTGGTGTTAGCATGCAAGTGGTGTTGGTGTTTATGACAACTGATGGTGGTAGGTGTTAGAGCCATGACAACTGATGGTGGTAGGTGTTAGAGCCATGACAACTGATGGTGGTAGGTGTTAGAGCCATGACAACTGATGGTGGTAGGTGTTAGAATGAAATGGTAGGTGTTGAGCCATGACAACTGTGGTGGTAGGTGTTAGAGCCATGACAACTGATGGTGGTAGGTGTTAGAGCCATGACAACTGATGGTGGTAGGTGTTAGAGCCATGACAACTGATGGTGGTAGGTGTTAGAGCCATGACAACTGGTGGTGGTAGGTGTTAGAGCCATGACAACTGATGGTGGTAGGTGTTAGAGCCATGACAACTGATGGTGGTAGGTGTTAGAGCCATGACAACTGTGGTGGTGTGTTAGAGCCATGACAACTGATGGTAGGTGTTGAGCCACAACTGGTGGTAGGTGTTAGAGAACAACTGGTGGTAGGTGTTAGAGCCATGACAACTGATGGTGGTAGGTGTTAGACATGACAACTGGTGGTGGTAGGTGTTAGAGCCATGACAACTGGTGGTGGTAGGTGTTGAGCCATGACAACTGATGGTGGTAGGTGTTAGAGCCATGACAACTGATGGTGGTAGGTGTTAGAGCCATGACAACTGTGGTGGTAGGTGTTAGAGCCATGACAACTGGTGGTGGTAGGTGTTAGAGCCATGACAACTGATGGTGGTAGGTGTTAGAACAAGATGGTGTAGGTGTTAGAGCCATGACAACTGATGGGGAGTGGTGGTAGGTGTTAGAGCCATGACAACTGGTGGTGGTAGGTGTTAGAGCCATGACAACTGATGATGGTAGGTGTTAGAGCCATGACAACTGGTGGTGGTAGGTGTTAGAGCCATGACAACTGGTGGTGGTAGGTGTTAGAGCCATGACAACTGGTGGTGGTAGGTGTGACCATGACAACTGGTGGTGGTAGGTGTTAGAGCCATGACAACTAGTGGTGGTAGGTGTTAGAGCCATGACAACTGGTGGTGGTAGGTGTAGAGCCATGACGTCACTCCAATTCTGTTGAAGTCGATGATTATCTAACCTAATTAATCTAATCTAACGAATAAGCTATTGATAATCAGCTAATCTTTCCCCTAATCTGTTCTTATTAATTAATCTAATCCCTGGAATATAATTGGATAACTAGAACCAAATCCTAGAGCTGTCAGGAGTTCAGTTCATAGCCCTTCTGTAAGTCGAAAGATAAACAAATACTTTATATCCACTAGCGAATCCTATTTCACCAGCACTAATTTCCTGAGTTATGATTGGTCCTCGTGGTAAGAGGTAAAAATGACATGAATTTCAAGCAAACATGTTGACTCTGTCCACACTAACCAATCCCGTACCACCAAAAACAAGTCCCTGGGTTATGATTGGTGCGTTATGTAAAGGTGTAAAGGTGTAGGTGTTATGTCCAGGAGTTCCACACCCACGCTATTCCTCCCAGCCAATCCCATGCTACCTACACGTTATCCTTGGTTTATGATTGGTGCTCGTAGCAGGGGGAGGAGTTTATCGAGCAACACTAGCTACATCACCTTTCTAGCCAATCACATTCCAACAGCACTAAATTCCTTGGTTTTGATTGGTGCTCAGGGTCGAGGGTAGAGGTCTGTCGTGATCTCTAACTAACTCATTTAATCTTGTTATGTTGCGACAAGAGGGTTGGTCCAGAAGGGAGAGAGGAGAGAGAGAGAGCGAGAGAGAGAGAGAGAGAGAGAGAGAGCGAGAGAAAGACAAAGAGAGAGCGAGAGAGAGAGATAGAGAGAGAGACCAACATCAGACGGACACATAATTCGACGAAATATATTTAATCTGACTTTTAGTTGAGTTTAATTAATTGAAATATATTAATCCCAGCTACCACCTACCTGCCTGTCTGACCAAAACAACCACCATCCCCCTTAACCAAAACAACAACCATCCCCTAACCAAAACAACAACCATCCCCTAACCAAAACAACAACCATCCCCTTAACCAAAAACAACCACCATCCTTAACAAAACAACAACCATCCTAACAAAAAACCAAAAAACAAATTTAACCAAACAACAACCATCCATCAACAAAACAACAACCATCCCCTTAACCAAAAACAACAACCATCCACCTAACCAAAACAACAACCATCCCCTTAACCAAAACAAACCATCCCCTTAACCAAAAACAACCACCATCCCCTAACCAAAACAACAACCATCCCCTAACCAAAAACAACAACCATCCCCTTAACCAAACAACAACCATCCCCTAACCAAAACAACAACCATCCCCTTAACCAAAACAACAACCATCCCCTTAACCAAAAAAACAACCATCCCCTTAACCAAAACAACCACCATCCCCTAACTAAACAACCACCATCCCCTTAACCACCGTGATGCTTTAGGTGAGTGGTAACACAGTTAAACTCCAGTCTAAGGTGAGGAGGAAGAGGGAGGGAGGGGGAGAATAAAGAGGGTGAGAGAGAGAGAGAGAGAGAGAGAGAGAGAGAGAGAGAGAGATGAGTGGAGAAGGGAGAAGAAATAAAGGTGAAGAAAGAGAATAAGAAGGGTAGAGGAAAGACAGAGAGATGATAATGATGATGAAAAGTAACAATAATAATAATAATAATAATAATAATAATAATAATAATAATAATAATAATAATAATAATAAAATAGAAGAGAATAAAAAATAAATAAATAAAATGACCAAAAAATCAAAACAAGAAGAGAATGTAAGAGAATCAAGACAAAATGAAAGAAAAAAAGCAAAAACAGAAGGAATAAGAGAAGGAGGAGGAGAGAAGAAGTGAGAGAAAGTGAGAGAGACGGTAGAGAGAAAGTGAGAGACAAATTAAGTCTCTCTCTCTCTCTCTCTCTCTCTCTCTCTCTCTCTCTCCTACACAAACCAGGATATAAAACATAAAAGACATAAAACTTGTCTCCAGGAGGTGTCAAACGTACCCTAGGTGGGGGTGGGGGGGGGAGGGAGGGAGAGGTGGGGGAGGGGTGGGTGGGGGGCATGGAAGAGAGAAAGGAGATGAAAGAAATGGGAAAGGAAGATAGAAAAGAAGGTGAAAGAGGGGATAGAATGAGGGGAATAAAGGGGAAAAGAAAGAGAGAGAGAGAGAGAGAGGAAAAGAATTACCAGGAAGAGAGACAATGAAGAATCAGTACTCACCATTATCCTTGTAACTCATAAGCTTGTTGTTGAAAAGATTGAGGTACTTAGACCCCCTAGGGAACGCCAGTCCATAGCCAGTCATAGAATACCAGGAACCCACCGTCAGGATCTGGCAGTCATCATCCTGCCCAACCAGGTAGTCCAGCACCGTGGCGTCGTAGATAAAGGCGTCTAGCTCGCTGTGGGAGAGAGAGAGAGAGAGTGTGTGAGTGTGGAGGAGAGAGGGAGAGAGAGGTGAGGGAGGGGAGAGAGAGGAGAGAGAATGAGAATGTCCCAGAAATTGGTCGTAGATAAAGGCGCCTAGTCGCTGGAGAGAGAGAGAGTGTGTGAGTGTGGGAGAGAGAGGAGAGAGAGGAGGTGTGGAGAGAGAGGAGAGAGAGAGAGAATGAAAATGTCCCAGAAATTGTTGGTGTCGTAGATAAAGGCGTCTAGTCTGCTGTATAAAGAGAGAGAGAATGAGAGAGAGGAGAGAGAGAGGTGAGTGTGGGAGAGAGAGAGAGAGAGAGAGTACCAAAGGGTGTGTTGAGCCAGATGAAAACATGGGTGGAGTTTTCTCTCAACAAAGCCTCTGAGCCATCACAAACAAGTTCCCCATTTTTCTTTCAATTTCACAAGTGAGTAAACCCTATTTTTTGTCTCCCAATTCTTCCTATACACAGCCCATTTTCTCTCAATTCTTCCTGTATATTAACCAATTTATTCTTTTAGTTTCTAGGAATAAACCAAAAATAAACCAAACTAATTTTAATTTAGTTTCCCCTCCCATGTCTCCGTTTTCTTTGAGTTACTTATCAACCAACTTCCCATTTTCTTTTGTATTTTCTTGATATACTTTATTAAACCACTATGTAAGCGTTCCATCAATTCGTTTAACAGGTTAATATATATAAAACCATCGTCTTCAAAGGGTTAAAACTTAAACCATCATCCTCAAAGGGTAAAAACTTAAACCATCATCCTCAAAGGGTAAAAACTTAAGCCATCATCCTCAAAGGGTTAAAACATAAACCATCATCCTCAAAGGGTTAAAACTTAAACCATGATCCTCAAAGGGTTAAAACTTAAACCATCATCCTCAAAGGGTAAAAACTTAAACCATCATCCTCAAAGGGTAAAAACTTAAACCATCATCCTCAAAGGGTTAAAACTTAAACCATCATCCTCAAAGGGTTAAAACTTAAACCATCGTCCTCAAAGGGTTAAAACTAAACCATCATCCTCAAAGGGTTAAACTAAACCATCGTCCTCAAAGTAAAACTAAACCATCCTCAAAGGGTAAAAACTAAACCATCATCCTCAAAGGGTTAAAACATAAACCATCGTCCTCAAAGGTTAAAACTTAAACCATCATCCTCAAAGGGGGAAACTTAAACCATCGACATCAAAGGGTTAAAACTTAAACCATCATCCTCAAAGGTTAAAACTTAAACCATCATCCTCAAAGGGTAAAACTTAAACCATCATCCTAAAGGGTTAAAACATAAACCATCGCTCCTCAAAGGGTTAAACTTAAACCATCGTCTTCAAAGGGTTAAAAATAAACCATCGTCCTCAAAGGGTAAAAACTTAAACCATCGCCCTCAAAGGGTTAAAACATAAACCATCGCCTCAAAGGGTAAAAACTTAAACCATCATCCTCAAATAGGTTAAAACTTAAACCATCGTCCTCAAAGGGTTAAAACATACATCGACATCAAAGGGTTAAACTTAAACCATCATCCTCAAAGGGTTAAACTTAAACCATCATCCTCAAAGGGTAAAAACTTAAACCATCATCCTCAAAGGGTTAAAACATAAACCATCGCTCCTCAAAGGGTTAAAACTTAAACCATCGTCTTCAAAGGGTTAAAACATAAACCATCGTCCAAGTTAAAACAAACCATCATCCTCAAAGGGTAAAAACTTAAACCATCATCCTCAAAGGGTAAAAACTTAAACCATCATCCTCAAATAGGTTAAAACTTAAACCATCATCCTCAAATAGGTTAAAACTTAAACCATCATCCTCAAAGGGTTAAACTTAAACCATCGTCCTCAAATAGGTTAAACTTAAACCATCATCCTCAAATAGGTTAAAACTTAAACCATCATCCTCAAATAGGTTAAAACTTAAACCATCATCCTCAAAAGGTTAAAACTTAAACCATCGTCCTCAAAAGGTTAAAACATAAGCCATCGACATCAAATAGGTTAAACTTAAACCATCGTCTCAAAGGGTTAAAACATAAGCCATCGACATCAAATAGGTTAAAACTTAAACCATCGTCCTCAAAGGGTTAAAACATAAGCCATCGACATCAAGGTTTAAATAATTGTTTAAAAACAGCCTCCGGTTTTGGTGATACAGTGAGACAATTTTTTTCTTTTGTTTGTGAGTGTGTGTGTGTGTGTGTGTGTGTGTGTGTGTGTGTGTGTGTGTGTGTGTGTGTGTGTGTGTGTGTGTGTGTGTGTGTGTGTGTGTATCGTCTATCTTCGTGTTATCTATGTTTTGTCTGTCTGTCTGTTATTATTTATTTGTCTGTTAAAATCTCTGTCGTCTGTCTGTCTGTCTTGTCTGTCTGTCTGTCTGTCTGTCTGTGTCTGCCTTTGCCTGCCTGTCTGTCTGTCTGCCTGTCTGTCTGTCTGCCTGTCTGTCTGTCTGTCTGCCTGTCTGCCTGTCTGTCTGTCTGCCTGTCTGTCTGTCTGCCCGTCTGCCTGTTCGCCTGTCTGTCTGTCTGTCTGTCTGTCTGTCTGCCTGTCTGTCTGTCTGTCTGTCTGTCTGATATGCCTAGTTGTCTGGTTGTGTCTGCCTGTCTGTCTGTCTGTCTGTCTGTCTGTCTGTCTGTCTGTCTGTCTGTCTGTCTGTTAGGTTGTCTGTATTGTGTCTGGGAATGACCCGAAACAGTACACCCATTTCTCTTGTCTCCCTCCGTTCTTCCTCTTCTCCTCCTCTCCTCTCCTGCTCTGTTTTTCACTCCTTTTCCTCCTTCCTATCCTCCCACACACTCTCTCTCTCTCCCTCCCTCCTCCACTACAGGCGTACCCTCCTCCCTCCCTCCCCTCCACTACATCAGGTACCCTCCTCTCCCTCCCTCCCTCCACTACAGCAGGGCTCCTCCTCCCTCCCTCCTCCACATCAGGTACCCTCCTCCTCCCTCCTCCACTACAGCGGGCACCCTCCGTCCCTCCTCCCTCCACTACATCAGGACCTCCTCCTCCCTCCACTACATCAGGTACCTCCCTCCTCCCTCCCTCTACCTCTACAGCAGGCACCTCCGTCCCTCCTCCTCCACTATCATGTACCTCCTCCCTCCACCATCAGGTGTCCTCCTCCTCCCGCCCTCCACTACATCAGGTACCCTCCTCCCTCCTCCCTCCACTACAGCAGGTGACTCGGGACGATCTATCTCTCTTAAAACTTTACCCTACTTTTTATTCACACGTCACGCTGTTAAAAAATTCTGGATGGAGGAGGGAGGGAGGGAGGGAGGGAGGGAGAGAGAGAGAGAGAGAGAGAGAGAGAGAGAGAGAGAGAGAGAGAGAGAGAGAGAGAGAGAGAGAGAGAGAGAGAGAGAGAGAGAGAGAGAGAGAGAGAGAGAGAGAGAGAGTTTACTGCGCGACGTATGGGCAGAGTGGGACGTCAGTGTGTCATAAAACGATCCGCAGTGAAGGAAATTCGTCAGCACACGGTGGGAGGTGTATGGCCCAGGTGACCTACATGGGTTTGGTTTGGTTAGGTTAGGTTAGGAGCCTTGAGTATAGCCCTGGGATAAGTTGAACCTCAGATACCATCTAGGTGGAGGATTGCTGAGATTGCATGATAGAGGTCCTGTGTGTGTGTGTGTGTGTGTGTGTGTGTGTGTGTGTGTGTGTGTGTGACCTCCAGGAACTCGAAGGAGGTCAGGTCATCTAGGCAACGTTCTTTCCTCTGAGTCATTATTCAAACTTCGAGTCAAAGATGGACTTTATGCATTGGGAACAGCCATCCGACTTCTTCGTTCCAACATCACTGACAGCCAGCTCATTCTTTGTTCCAGACATCAACTCCCTGACAGCCATCCGACTTCTTAGTTCCAGACATCAACTCCTCTACAGCCATCCGATTCTTAGTTCCAGACATCAACTCCCCTGACAGCCAGCCCGACTTCTTAGTTCCAAACATCAACTCCCTGACAGCCAGCCTCCGACTTCTTTCCACCCCAGACACCAACTCATCTGACAGCCATCAATTCACTGACAGCCAACCAGATCATGACCCCTGATTTTTCAGGGGGCTGTCAAAGGCTTTACTGATCGACTAACCTGACACATCACCGAGCCATGACACGAAGGGGGGGAGGGGGAGGGAGGGGGAGGAGGGGAAGGAGGGGAGGAGGGGGGAGGGAAGGAGGGGGAGGAGGGGAGGGGATCTGGTCTAATGTGACGCCTTACAAAGACGACCAAGAATATTAACTAAAGAGGTGGAAGCCTCCTGTGTGATGTGAGGTGGTGAAGGAAGAAGGAAGGAAGGAAGGAAGGAAGAAAGAAGGACTACTGAGGTGTGGTGTGAAGAAGGAAGGAGAGAAGGAAGATTACAGGTCTAGTGTGAAGGAAATGAAAGAAGGAAGGAAGGTTATCGAGGCGTGGTGTGAAAGAAATGAAAGAAGACGACTATAAGAATGAAATAGTGCGAAAGAAACCAAGGAATAAGTAATTTTATCACAGATGTAAATTACGAAATGTGTTTTACCCTGGTGAGAGAGAGAGAGAGAGAGAGAGAGAGAGAGAGAGAGGTTTATAGTCTCCCTGTATACAATGGCCATAAATCTAGGAAAACTTGGATCATCTATTAAGACTTATGTAGATGACCTGCTCCCTCCCTTCCTCCCTTCTCTCCCTTCTTTCTTCATCCCTCCCTTCTTCCTTCCCTTCCTCCCTAAGTAACATGCCCCAAGAAAATGACTCTTTTCAGTGGTGTGAGAGAGGGGGAATATATCACTAGATCCCAGTCCATGTGAATCTAAACTGGAGTATTGGCAGCACAACACATAAAGGAACAAATTCAGGGAGTGAGGTACCTTGTGTGGTATATGTTTCATTCACATGGACTGGGTACCATTCTTTATTTTCATCTTTGTTTTCAATCTTAATGGTGTTTTACTGCTGTGTGGGGGTGGGGTGTGGGGGGGTGTGGGGGGTGTGGGGATTCTGTAGAGTGAGTAGGTGGAGATAAGATGGCGAAAGAAGAATAGGAAAGAAGGAGGAAGATGAGGAGGAGAAAGGGAAGGGAATAAGAGCAGGAGGAAGAAATACGAATATGAGAAGCAAGAGAGAGAGAGAGAGAGAGAGAGAGAGAGAGAGAGAGAGAAGAAGAAGATGATTAGAGGAAACAAGAGAGAAAGAATGTGAGACAGTGAGATATTTCAATTATCTCACACAACAAAACTTTTCAGGTCTGTCAACAAAACACACTAAGTCAGGAGTCGTGTTCGGATTCACAAGGCTTCAAACACACTAAGCCAGAAAGATTCGAACCCACTAGAGAAAGATTCGTGTTCAGATTCACAAGGCTTCAAACATACTAAGCCAGAAAGATTCGAACCCACTAGAGAAAGATTCGTGTTCAGATTCACAAGGCTTCAAACATACTAAGCCAGAAAGATTCGAACCCACTAGAGAAAGATTCGTGTTCAGATTCACAAGGCTTCAAACATACTAAGCCAGAAAGATTCGAACCCACTAGAGAAAGATTCGTGTTCAGGATTCAAAGGGGCTTCAAACATACTAAGCCAGAAAGATTCGAACCCACTAGAGAAAGATTCGTGCTCTAGATTCACAAGGCTTCAAACATACTAAGCCAGAAAGATTTGAACCCACTAGAGAAAGATTCGTGTTCGGATTCACAAGGCTTCAAACACACTTAAGCCAGAAAGATTTGAACCCACAGAGAAAGATTCGTGTTCAGATTCACAAGGCTTCAAACATACTAAGCCAGAAAGATTCGAACCCACTAGAGAAAGATTCGTGTTCGGATTCACAAGGCTTCAAACATACTGACTTAAGAACATCGTCCGAATTCTTCATAAAGGATTAACTATCATCTTTAAGAGCTTCCAATAACTCTCTTACAGAACCTAATAAGATAATCTAACCATATCAATTATGAAATGGGTTTAAATGGGGTGCCAATTATGATAGGAATTTAATTGCGTAGAAATAGGGCGTACGCGAGAGAGAGAGAGAGAGAGAGAGAGAGAGAGAGAGAGAGAGAGAGAGAGAGGCAGCTGGGTCAAAACTTATCTAATTTACTTGTAAATATATGTTCACCTCATTTACGTGTAGATTATATCTCGTTAAAGAGTGAGAGGTGAGAGAGTGGTTTGGAGAGTGAGTGGGAAGTGGTGGGGAAGAGAGGAGTTGGAGAATGAGTGGGTGGGAGGGAGTTATGAGAGGATGGGAGAATGAGAGGGGAGGGACGAGATGAGTGGAGTGAGAGGAGGGAGAGGGGAGTAAGAAAAGATTGAAGCTGAGAGGGTGGGTGAAAGTGAGAGGTAAAGAGTGGGGTGAGAAAGGGGTGAGGAATATAATATGAGAAAGATAGAGAGAGTAACACACACACACACACACACACACACACACACACACACACACACACACACACACACAAACACACACACACACACTGTTTTAAAAGCTAAGTGTTAGCTTTAGCTTTTGGTGTGTCAAGAACCTGAAGAAAGTTTTGTTCCTGCGTTTGTCTTAGCTTGGTCGGGGGTGGGGGGGGGGGTATGGGGTGGGGTGAAGGTGAGTGTATGTATGTATGTATGTATGTATGTATGTATGTATGTATGTATGTCATGAGAGAGAGAAATAAAACAAAATTAAATTCACAACTTAAACTTAACCTAACTCTAACCTAACCTAACCTAACCTAACCTAACCTGACTCAAAAAACCCAAGGGAAATTTTAGGTCAAGTGTAATAATAAAACCCACTAAAACACAAATAAAAAACCAACATTAAAAACCACATCACGAGTCGAAAATATTAAAAAAAAACCAATGAAAAATATATAACTAAAAACACTGTATATAAATTCACTCAATTATATATATTAAAAACCTTTAAACAAACATACAAACACAACATATACATTCGGTTTTTTGTTTTTTTTTTACAATTTAACTACAAAAAAATTTCTATAAACATTACATAAATAAACTGATTTATATAGGTAGAAATGATATAGAGGTTATATATAAATTGTATGGATAGATTTATATATATAGAGAGAGAGAGAGAAGAGAGACAGAGGAGAAGGGAGGGAAAAATCAATCGTGGTTTACAGTCTCAGTCAGCGTGGAGAGAGAGAGAGAGAGAGAGAGAGAGAGAGAGAGAGAGAGAGAGAGAGAGAGAGAGAGAGAGAGAGGAGAGGGGTGGTGTTATTAAGTCAGGTAAAGATTTTAAAGATGATGAAGACCAGAGGAGAGAAGGGGGGAGGAGGGGGGGGGAGTGAGGGGGAGGGTAGGTGAGGGGGAGGTGAGGTGGTGAGGGCGTGAGGGAGAGAGATGAAGGAGGAATTAAGAGATGAAGGAGAGGGGGAGGAAGGAGGAGGAGGATAAGAATAAGAATAAAAAGAAGAAATAAGAAACAGGAAGAAAGAAGAAGGAAGAAAATTAACCACACGTTATTTAATTCCCTCTTCCATTAATACCACAAAACTAATCAATATTTAATATATGAAAAAAAAAATATCCATGACTGAAATACCTGACAAAGGCGCTGAAGTAATGTGTATGAGGAACTACCTACAGAAGTGGTGTGAGTTATACTTTAAGATATACTGATGAAGGCCCTGAAGGATTGTTTAAGGATCCCATGGGTGAGGAACTGCCTGAAGGAGTGTGGTGGGTCTGGGTTATATACTGAAGCAGGAGGTGGTCAGGGTAGGGTTATGTGATGCTTCAGGTGGGATTTCAGTTTAACCTGATAGGCAGGTAATGAACAATAACAAAAACAATAAAATATTCATTGTAACAAATAAACAAACACAGATATTATGACAAATCTCTCTCCCTATCAAGAAAAATTCCCTTCCTACCCTTTCCCCCTCTCTCCCATCCCCTTCCTCCCCTTCCCCCCTCTCTCCATCCCCTTCCTCCCCCTTCCCTATAAGAAAATCCCTCTTCCCTCCCTACCCCTACACCACACCATGAAAGCTTTCCCCCACAATAAACCCCACAGCCAAAAGGAAGACGTGTTTCTCCCCTAGAGGCAGGGATGTTATCGA
>NW_024732780.1:9483372-9488372 GCF_018991925.1 Homarus americanus
TGGATCCCAGAGTTACAAGAAACTCCACTCCCCACTCCACCAGCCCACCCAACCCACCAGCCTAACACCAGCCCACTGAACCCACCCCACCACCGTGAGAGTGATGGGGAGGGGTGAGAGGTGATGGGGAGAGGGAGAAGGAGGGGAGGTGGTGGGTGATGGGGTGAGCATTATGGGGGGGTAGAGGGTGGGTGATGGGGTGATGGGGGAGGTGGGGAGGGAGGAGGATGGGGGAAGAGGTGGGGAGGGGAGGAGTGATGGGAGAAGAGGTGGGGAGGGAGGGGTGATGGGGAAGAGGTGGGGAGGGAGGAGTGGATGGGGGGAAGGGTGGGGAGGGGAGGAGTGATGGGGGAGGAGGTGGGGGAGGGAGGAGATGGGGAGGGGAGGTGGGGAGGGAGGAGGATGGGGAGGAGGTGGGGAGGAGGAGTGATGGGGGAAGGAAGATCTTAGAGATAATAAACGGTTCACAACGCTGACCCCATGAATAAAGTTTTGTTGAAGGGGAGAAGGAAGGAAGGAGAGAGAGGGAAGGAAGGGAGAGAAGGAGGAAGGAGAGAGGGAGGAAGGAGGGGAAGGAGAGAGAGAGAGAAAGGGAGAGAGAAGGGGGGAGGGGGGGGAAGAGAGGAAAAGAGGAGAGAAAGGAAGCAGAGAGGGAAGGAAGGAAACAGTGGTGGTGGTGGTAGTGGTGGTGGATGGTGGGAAGTGGTGGTGGTGGTGGTGGTGATGGAGGTAGTGGTGGTAGTGGTGGTGGTGATGGTGATGGTGGTGGTGATAGTGGTAGTGTTGGTGGTAGTGTAGTGTGGTAGTAGTTGTTGGTGGTGGTGGTGGTGGTGGTGGTGGTGGTGGTGGTGGTGGTGGTGATGGTGGTGGTGATAGTGGTAGTGTTGGTGGTAGTGGTGGTGATGGTGGTGGTGGGTGGTGGTGGTGGTGGAGTTGGTGGTGGTAGAGCGTGTACAAGAGAACTGGTCCAGTGATTTCCTGGGTGAGGGATCGAGCACTGTGTCTAGTATTGGTGTCCTGTGTGTGTGTGTGTGTGTGTGTGTGTGTGTGTGTGTGTGTGTGTGTCCACCCTGCGATTGGTGATATAAATCTCTCTCTCTCGGATATGGATAAAGACATTCTCAATTAAGCTAAGACCTAACCTAACCTGACCTGACCTAACCTGACCTGACCTGACCTAACCTGACCTGACCTAACCTAACCTGCCCTAACTGACCTGGACCTGACCTAACCTAACCTGACCTTGACCTGACCTGACTCCAATCCTAACCTAACCTAGAGTGTGTAAACTTGTGGTTGTAAATATTCGAATCTGATTTACAATTAGATTTTATGACGTCACCTAAATTTTTTTACTTATATTTTTTTGTGTTTTTATTAGATTTTTAAAGTATTTTTTTAATTATTATATAATATTATTATTAATATTATTGTTATTAATATTATTATTTTTGTTGTTGCTGTTGTTAGCTGTTAGTTAGTCGTAGTAGTAGTAGTAGTAGTAGTAGTAGTAGTAGTAGTAGTAGTAGTAGTAGTAGTAGTAGTAGTAGTAGTAGTAGTAGTAGTAGTAGTAGCATAGTAGTAGTAGTAGTCGTAGTAGTAGTAGTCGTAGTAGTAGTAGTAGTATTTTCTCACTTCTTTTGTTTTCTCGTTTACTAGTTTATCTCCTTCCTTCTTCCGGTTCTTTATCCTCCTTCTTCTCCTCCTCTCCCTCTCTTCCTTCTCTCCTTTACTCCTCCTTCCTCTTCCTTCTCCTCGTTCCTTTCCTTCCCTCCTCTAATTCAGGCTCACACGAGAGGTAAAGGCCCTGTTTATCTCTCAGGGCAGGAAGACAGTTCTCTCAGGGCAGGAAGACAGTTCTCTCAGGGCAGGAAGACAGTTCTCTCAGCACCCGAAGAGAAATGCATTCCCGTCATAACCTCGCCCAATAGGAGGACTCCAAACCTAACTCGCTTGCTGATTGGTTCGTGACAAGCCTTCAGCGACCAATCACACGAGTGCTTTTCACTTTGAGGCGCCAAGTGTGCATTAACCTTGATCAGGAGATATGACTTACCCTACACACGCAAACGCACACACACACACACACACACACACACACACACACACACACACACACACACACACACACACACACACACACACAGGACTTAAAACATCGTTGGACTTTCTTCCTGTTGGACTTATCATAAAAATCACCTTCAAAGTCCAAGAAATATTCTCACCGTACAGATAAACAGATATTTGGTCTTTAAAACAGAAAAAAAACCTCATTGGACTTTATATAAAAACCCAATGGACTTACTTCTTCTTGATGGACTTGACACCATCCTGAACACTGGGTCGATTATAGTGATGCCGCACCATATAGTTGTACATAAGAGAATGGTGACGTTTGAGCACCATAGCTGAGTTGGTTCTCTACAGTGCCAAACTTGCAGGCTGGATTCACTGTAGTCGGTACTGGTGAGAGAGGAGAGAGAGAGGGAGGGGTGAGGGCTGGAGGTAGAGAGAGGGTGAGGAGGGGAGGGCTGAGGAGAGGAGAGAGAGAGAGAGAGAGAGAGAGAGAGAGAGAGAGAGAGAGGGAGGTGAGGGCTGGAGGTAAGAGAGAGGGTGAGTGAGGGGAGGGGCTGGAGAGAGAGAGAGAGAGAGAGAGAGAGAGAGAGAGAGAGAGAGAGAGAGAGAGAGAGAGAGAGAGAGAGAGAGAGAGAGAGAGAGAGACACTATACATAATACACTAACTAAACCTCCCAAAGAAAAAAAAAATATAATTATAACAAAAATATGTAAATAATATGTAAATGACATGTAAATGATGTGTAAACGAGGTGTAAATGAAGT
Source organism: Homarus americanus (assembly GCF_018991925.1). Classification (NCBI taxonomy): domain Eukaryota; kingdom Metazoa; phylum Arthropoda; class Malacostraca; order Decapoda; family Nephropidae; genus Homarus; species Homarus americanus. The sequence continues at coordinate 9,486,214 of NW_024732780.1, forward strand.
CAAACCAAATGATTTACAAAAGGTTAAAACAACTCCCCATTTCAGGATTATTTAATTGTGAAAATACGCATCATCTTCCCTTTTTTTACACACACGTTATTGTAAATTATGTAAATATATTGATGTATGCTGAGTGCCTATTGACCAAGGTTTACAGGAGAGGGAGTAAAAAAAGTGTGTAAAGTGCGTCAGGTGTGTAAAGTGTGTAAAGTGCGTCAGGTGTGTAAAGTGCGTCAGGTGTGTGTATGTGTAAAGTGCGTCAGGTGTAAAGTGCGTCAGGTGCAAAGGTCAGGTGTGCAAAGGGTAGGTTGTAATGTAGGGTCAGGTGTAAAGTGTAAAGTGCCAGGTGTGTAAAGTGCGTCAGGTGTGTAAAGTGTGAATGTCAGGTGTGTAAAGTGCGTCAGGTGTGTAAAGTGTGTAAAGAGCGTCAGGTGTGTAAAGTACAGACACTTATAGAGACCCATTAGACATTCAGCAGTTATTTCTAGAAACCTTTAGATGCCCTCCAGGATACCTACCCCTTAGAAACCATTAGAAACCCCTTTAAATACCCCCTAGAAACCCCTTAGAAACCATTAGAAACCTCTTTAAATACCCCTAGAAACCCCTTTAACCCCTTAGAGGCCATTGGAAACCCCTTAAAACCCCCCTAGAAACCCCTTTAACCCCTTAGAGGCCATTAGAAACCCCTTAGAAACCATTATAAACCCCTTAGAAACCACTAGAAACCATTAGTAACCCCATGAACTATTTAAAAACCAATTAGAAACCCTTTTGCCCTTTAGAAACCCATTAGAAACCACTAAAAAACCATTAGAAACCACTAGAAAACCCCCTTTACCCTTAACTCACTTTGGTGTCGTTGATGCCGGAGAAATCGTGAAACTCTTCCCTGGTAATCATGAAGGCAGCCAAGTTAGCAGATGGCCAGGAACACCACAGCGAACATGGCCCACATATTGGCCATGAACCTGTTGAAGGAAAATGGCCAGGTTAGTTTATGTAGATGGCCAGGAATATCAAAGTTAACATGGCCCACATATTGGCGAAGGGTCTACAGGAGGAAGAAGGGCCAGGTTAGTTATGTAGATGGCCATGAACCTGTTGAAGGAAAATGGCCAGGTTATTTATGTAGATGGCCATGAATATCAAAGTTAACATGGCCCACATATTGGCGAAGGGTCTACAGGAGGAAGAAGGGCCAGGTTAGTTGTATAGATGGCCAGGAACACAATGAAAACATGGCCAAACATATTGGCCATAAACCTGTAGGTGGAGGAAACCGTTAAATTACCGTTAGCACCCGTTGTAGTCTGTTACCAATGACCGTTACTGTTGGCTGAGAAAATTAGTGTCCGTTGTGATCATTCGTGTCTGTTATTACCGTTAGTGTCCGTTGTGACCGTTAGTGTTCGTTGTGACCGTTAGTGTCCGTTGTGACCGTTAGTGTCCGTTGTGACCGTTAGTGTCCGTTGTGGTCGTTAAAACCGTTAGACCGTTAGAAGGAGAGAGAGAGTCAACACAATAAGCCTCTACCCACATAATTCACCATCTGGCAACCTCGTAAACATACCTCCTACAACACAAGGGAAAGTGAGCTCCTACTAGTGAGATCTACAAGGGAAAGTGAGCTCCTACTAGTGAGATCTACAAGGGAAAGTGAGCTCCTACTAGTGAGATCTACAAGGGAAAGTGAGCTCCTACTAGTGAGATCTACAAGGGAAAGTGAGCTCCTACTAGTGAGATCTACAAGGGAAAGTGAGCTCCTACTAGTAGGATCTACAAGGGAAAGTGAGCTCCTACTAGTGAGATCTACAAGGAAAGTGAGCCTTGTGTGATTATCAACGTTCTAAGACACTCAGATTACGGATTTATTGCGTAAGGTGTGTGGGGGGGAGGGTGGGGGGTAGAGGGAGAGAGGGAGGAGGTAAAGGGAAAGGTAGAAGGAGGAGAAATGGGGGAAGGGGAGAGAGAGTGAAGGACTTTGGTGTGTAGGAGGAGAGAGAGAGGGAGAAAGGGAAGAGAGAGAGAAGGAGGAAGAGGGACTACAGGTTTTAGAAAGAGAGAAGAAGAGAGTGAGACTTTATAACTCTCCTCTCTCTCTCAGGGTAACAAGAGTCTGCCATTCAATACATCTCAACTATTTAAACGAATCAACA
>NW_024732780.1:9490872-9501152 GCF_018991925.1 Homarus americanus
CATCCTACTACCACCATCGCCACTACCATCGCCACTACCACCATCGCCCTACCACCATCGCCACTACCATCGCCACCACCATCGCCTACCACCATCGCCACCACCACCATCGCCACCACCACCATCGCCACTACCATCGCCACTACCACCAACAATAACTAACTCATTTTACATAGGTCTCTGCCTTAATTTGCTTTCATCACTGAGAGCGAAGAGAGAGAGAGAGCAGCATTAAGGTTGCTCTCTCTCTCTCTCTCTCTCTCTTTTTTCTTCTCTCTTTTTCTCCTCTCTGTTTCTTTCTCTTCAATCATCAATTTCTATCACTCCCTCCTCCCTCTCCTCCTCTTCCTCCTCCTCTTCTTCTCCTCCCCCTCTTCCTTTCCTCCTCCTCCTCCTACACCACACACAAAGGGGCACATAAACTCCTCCTCCTCCTCCTCCTCTTCCTCCTCCTCCTCTTCTTCTCCCATCCCCTCCTCCTCTTCCTCCTCCTCCTCTTACACTAAACAAGGTGTCCCCAAGTCCCTCTCTTACTCCAGGTATTCTCTTAGACGACTGACGTAAACACACAAACTCACACCTTCAATCTTAGTCAGGGAGAATTATCACAGTCTCCCCCTCCAACAGAAAACGGGAACTGATAGAAAACGGGAAGAGGTGATAGAAAACGGGAATTTATGATAGAAAATGGGAAGTTATGGTAGAAAATGGGAAATTATGGTAGAAAATGGGAAGTTATTGTAGAAAATGGGAAGATCGTGACATAGAAAACGGAAAGAAGTGATATAGAAAACGGGAAGAAGTGATGACAAGGCAGATATGTTAAGTCCTTCATAGAAAACGCTTCAAGACCATTAGAGAAAACGGATACTCCACCACCATAGAAAACGGATCCTCCACCACCATAGAAAACGGATACTCCACCACCATAGAAAACGGATACTCCACCACCATAGAAAACAGATACTCTACCAACATAGAAAACGGATACTCCACCAACATAGAAAACGGATACTCCACCAACATAGAAAACAGATACTCCACCAACATAGAAAACGGATACTCCACCAACATAGAAAACGGATACTCCACCAACATAGAAAACAGATACTCCACCAACATAGAAAACGGATACTCCACCAACATAGAAAACGGGCGTCGACAAATTGTTAGGGCAGACTATAAAAGTGAAGATTGGTTCAGTTGAAGAGAATCTGACTTGAACATAAAACAAGAAATGGACACAGGCGGAAAGTTGTGTATTGCAATGGAGGCCGTGCAACTGAGAACGGCTTGCAAGGTGTCTGATTGCAAGGTTTGAGTGGGGGAGAGAGAGCTGATAGATTGGATAGAGGATAATGAGATAAAGAAGGAGAGAGATAGAGTGAATAATGGAAGAGGAGAGAGAATTGGTGGATTGAGAAGTAGAGAATGAGAGAAAGATGAAAATGGATTGAAAATTTAAGTAATTGAAGAAGAGGAAAGAGAATTGATGAATAGAATAAAGAGAATAATGAAAGAAAGAAGGAAATAGATAAATAAAAAACGTAAGCAAATGAAAGAAAGGAGAGAGAATTGATGAATAGAATAGAATGAACAACGAAAGAAAGAAGGAGAGAGAGAGAAATTAAAAACGTAAGCAAATGAAAGGAAGGAGAGAGAATTGCTGAATAGAATAGAATGAACAACGAAAGAAAGAAGGAGAGAGAGAGAAATTAAAAACGTAAGCAAATGAAAGGAAGGAGAGAGAATTGCTGAATAGAATAGAATGAACAATGGAAGAAAGGAGGAAATGGATTGATTGAATAGAGTTTCGTAGAGTGGAAGAGAATTGTTGTGTGTGTCTGTGAGGTGGCGGTAAGTGGGTGGGGATTTAGGTAGGAAGAATTGCTCCATTTTCTCACCCTGCCAGCTTGTTCCTCTTTTTTCTTCCCCTGACAATTTTTTTCCCAAGTAACATTATCTTTTTTTTTCCCTAGCAATATATTTTTTTCTTTAGCAACCTTGTATTTTTTCCCTAGCAATATATTTTTTTCCCTAGCAACCTTGTATTTTTTCCCTAGCCATATTCTTTTTTTCCCTAGCAACTTCCATTTTTTTTCACTTACATTACATCTCTCTGTCTCTCTTCCCCTTGTTATCATCTTATTCCATTCACTCTTATCTTCGTTTGTTCCTCCCCTTCCTTCACCCTATCTCGTTATGTCCTCACCCCTCATTCCTCACCTCTCATTCCTCACCTCTCATTCCTCACCTCTCATTTTTTACTTCTAATCCCTCGTATTTTATCCCTCACCTCTCATTACCTCTCACTTCCCACTCACTTGCCACCCATCTCACATTTCCCTCTCACCCGCCACCTCTCACCTCTTGTCATTCTGTCACTCTCACCCTCTCCCTCTCTCTCCTTCCCTCTCTTTCTCTCCCTTGCTCCTCACGTTTTCCCCCTCTCCATTTTTTCTAATTCTATTCCATTTCTTTATTCCTTTCCCCCTTCGCTCTGTCTATCTGTCTCTCTCTCTCTCTCGATTCCTCCCCTTTCTCTTGTTCTCTCTCTTTCTCTCTTTCTCAATCTTATTACCTCTCTCTCCTGTTCCCTTCCTCTCTTTCTCACACTCTCACTCTCTCTCTCACACTCACACACTCTCTCTCTCTCTCTCTCTCTCTCTCTCTCGGACAGACTAACACCCTGCCAAGATGGTAGAGTAACCAACTAACTGCCCAATTATGCTACAAACAACACCACCAACAACAACAACAACAACAACTTAATATCATCGTTACATCAAAATCACAACAAAAAATATATAAGAGAAAAAAAATAAAAAAAAATAAAAAAAATATCAATCACAGAAAATAAAATAATAAAAAAATTAATGTCCAGTTATTATTAAAGTCATTATGATGTTATTGAGGAGTCCTCGTGTATAATTAAAACTCTCTCTCTCTCTCTCTCTCTCACTCTCACTTTCTCACTTTATCTTTCTCTTTCACTTTATCTCTCTCTCGACTTCTCTCTCTCTCTCTCTCTCTCTCTACCACTTCATCGTCGACTCAGCAGAGGATCCGGCCTCCGGTTGTCTAATTTACGGGAAGGATTTAGCCTTAGGAGTTTATGGTGATGGGGTTTCAAAATTAGGTTTTCCTGAAGAGCAGGAGGAGGGGGGAGGAAGGGGCAGGAGGAGGGGGAGGGAGAGGAGACAGGAGGAGGGGGGAGGAGGAGGGAGGTGGAGGGAGATGGAGGAGGAAGGGAGGAGGAGATGAAGGGGAAGAGAGAGAGAGAGGAGGCAGGGGGGTGGATGGGGGGGGCAGGGAAGGGGGTGGATGGGGGACAGGGGCAGGGGGGATGGATGGGGGCAGGGGAAGGATGAGATTCAACCACTAAATTATCAGTGACTTTTAATGCAGGAATTTTAGTTTAATAACACATACACTACCTTCAGATCCAACCATGTATGTATGTATGTATGTATGTATGTATGTATGTATGTATGTATGTATGTAGGTGTCTGTATGTATGTGATATAAACAGACAGACAGATGTAGGGAAAAATATAGTCGTTTGTAAATTACTTGACATTTTTCTTGTGGCGATGTTGAGGAAGAACCACGACAGCCTCCCTCCCTCCCTCCCTCCCTCCCCAGGTGTGTCAGGCAGGTGAGAGGTGAGATATATTGCTCTTCCTGTCTTCTTTCTTCTTCCTCTTTCGCCTCCGCCTCTTCCTCCTCCGCCTTTTGACTTCGCCTCCTTCGATTCTTCTTAATGTTCCATCTTCTTCTTTTTCTTAATCTTCTTCCTCTCTTCCAACTTCTTCTTCTTAATCTTCTTCCTCTCTTCCATCTCCTCCTTCCATCTTCTCCATCTCCTCCTCCTCTTCTTCTATCCACTTAACAGGTAAAGGCGAGTCTAGCAGTGCCAAACCTTAATTAATTTACACCTTGGAGACGTTCTTCCTCACTCTAATACACCTGATACTTGTATATTTCTCTGATTTGGGGTACATTTTAGGGATTTTAGGGTGTCATAGGTAAAAATCCCTAAAAAATGTGTTATTTGGGGAATTTTTAGGTTAACATAGGTCAGATAATCTCTAAATTGTGTCTTATTTGGGGTATTTTTTTTTTTTAGATTTTTAGGGATCGTACGTCAATTAATCCCTAAAAAAGGTGTTATTTTAGGTAACTTTTAAGGGATTTAGGGGTCATTGAACAGATAACCTTGCAACATTTATATTTATCTTGCAACACTTTCTCAACACAATGCAACACTTACTCAGCACATTGCAACACTCAATCAACACCTTGCAAACATTCATATATACCTTGCAACACTTACTTAACACATTGCAACACTCAATTAACACCTTGCAACATTCATATATACCTTGCAACACTTACTCAACACAATGCAACACTTATTCAGCACATTGCAACACTCAATCAACACCTTGCAAACATTCATATATATCTTGCAACACTTACTTAACACACTGCAACACTCAATTAACACCTTGCAACATTCATATATACCTTGCAACACTTACTTAACACATTGCAACACTCAATCAACATACTGCAACGCATGTAAACCTTGCAATAGTTATTCAGCACCTTGTTTTAACCCCTTGAGTACGATATTTGTCCTTTGAGTACGATAATTTAGTCCATTGAGAAGATATTTTACCCCTCGAGTACGATAGAACCCCTTGAGTACGACCTTTGAGTACGATGAAAACCTGTTGAGTATCACAACTTAATGTTTTGAGTACAATGCTATTCCTTTGGGGGAGGGAGGGAGGAGGGGAGAGGAGGGAAGGAAGGGGGAGGGGGAAGAAAGGTGCAGGAAGGAGAGGAGGGGAGAGGAGGAAGGGGGGGGAGGGGGAGGGGGTGGGAAGAAGGTGCAGGGGAGGTGCAGGGAGGGGAGAGGAGGGAAGGGGGGAGGGGAGGAGAAGAAGGCAGGGAGGAGAGGAGGGAAGGGGGGAGGGGGGAGGGGAGAAGGTGCAGGAAGGAGGGAAGGGTGAGAGAGAAAGGAGGAGAAGGAGGTGTGAAGACGAAAGGAGAGGAAGGGATAACAGCAGAGAAAGGAGAGAAGGGGAAGAAGGAGGGATAGGAGTAATGGAAAGGGGATGGGAAAGGGGAAGAAAGAGGGGAATAGAGAGGAAGGAAATAGAAATAAACACATTATTAATAACAAACAGACAATAACAATCTAGATCTAATTGCATACGAGTTAATAAGGTGATACAAATTCCTTTCACTTACATACAATATTTAATTCACTAGTAATACAGGATGCAAGGGTTGAGCAGTCATGGGCTGGTGAGGAGAATTGGCAGCATGGGTTGGGTGGAGGAGGTGGCAGTCATGGGTTGGTGAGGAGGGGTGGTGGTGGTGAGGAGGGTGGCAGCTGGTGAGGAGGGGTGGTGGGGAGGGAGGGGTGGTGGGAGGAGGGGTGGGTAGGGGAGGAGGGGTGGTGGTGAGGAGGGGTGCTTGATCATGGGTTGGTGAGGAGGAGGGTGGGGGGAGGAGGGGTGGTGGTGAGGAGGGGTGGGCAGTCATGGGTTGGTGAGGAGGGTGGCAGTCAGGGCTGGTGAGGAGGGGTAGTCATGGGTTGGTGAGGAGGGGTGGCAGTCAAGGGTAGAGGAGGTGGTGGGGAGGAGGTAGGGTGAGTCATGGGCAGTGAGGAGGGTGGCAGCATGGGTTGGTGAGGAGAATTAGCAGTCATGGGTTGGGTGAGGAGGGGTGGCAGCCATGGATTGGTGTGAGGAGGGGTGTGAGCATGGGTTGGTGAGGAGGGTGTGGCAGCAGCGGACAGGGAGGAGGGGTGAGTCATGGGTTGGTGAGGAGGGGGTGGCAGCTGCGGGTTGTGAGGAGGGGGTGGCAGCTGGGATTGGTGGAGGAGGTGGCAGTCATGGATTGTGGGGAGGTGGCAGTCATGGGTTGGTGAGGAGGGGTAGCAGTCATGGATTGGTGAGGGGGGTGACAGTCATGGGTTGGTGAGGAGGGGGGGTGCATGGGTTGGTCCAAGTGGGTTGGTGAGGAGGGTGGCAGTCATGGGTTGGTGAGGAGAATTGGTAGCATGGGTTGGTGAGGAGGGGTGGTAGTCATGGATTGGGTGAGGAGGGGTGGCAGTCAGTGGATTGGTGAGGAGGGGTGGCAGTCATGGGGTTGGGTGAGGAGGGGTGGATTGGTGAGGTGTGATCATGGATTGGTGAGGAGGGTGGCATCATGGGTTGGTGGAGGGTGGCAGTCCTTAAGGTTGGTGAGGAGGGTGGCAGTCATGGGTGGTGAGGAGGGTGGGGAGGAGGAGGGGGGTGGTGAGGGGCAGTCATGGGTTGGTGAGGAGGAGAGGGGTGGGCAGTCATGGATTGGTGAGGAGGGTGGCAGTCATGGGTTGGTGAGGAGGAGGTGGCAAGTCATGGGTTGGTGAGGAGGGGTGGCAGTCATGGGCTGGTGAGGAGGGGGTGGCAGTCATGGGTTGGTGAGAGATGAAGGGGTAGGAGCAATATACCTCACCACTAAGAACACCAAAAGCCTGACACAAGTCCTGCCACGGAAACTAAAACAACATCGACTTGCGCACAGTGAAACAGTGAGCCACAACATCAGTAAATAACAACAGCAAGAGCAACAGTAACAGCAGCAGCGTAGCAGGTAAGAGGAGGAGGAGGGAGGGGGAGAAAGAAGAGAGAAAGTTAAAAAGTGAGAGAGAAAGAGAGTTAGAAATTAAAGAGAGGGAAAGAAAGAGAGAGCACGGCGGCACATAATAATAATAATAAAGATAATAATAATAACAATAATAATAAAGATAATAATAATAATAATAATAATAATAATAATAATAATAATGAACAAACGATAATAATAAGAGACGAGCAAAACATCTACCAAAACAATCATGTCAACAGCTCTAGTGATGTACGATAATTATGCCACAAGAGACAACCAATCAATGCATATTAGGTCACATCTAAACCAATCGGCGGTGCGACGGGAGCGGCGGCATGAAGGTCCTCGCGCACCGCTTTACCATAAGGTCGATCTTCCCCCCTTGTAGGTCAGGGAGACGATCGCCCTTAAGGGAACGAGGCGCTTGAGACCCTCACCCCGCTACTCTTACCTCAGCTGCCACATACCTCAACTTGGCCCGTCTGAAAATATTAAAGTAAAAATGAACGACTGAAATTATGGATTAAAAAAAAAATATACATTATTTATTTTATATGTCTAAAAAAATAAATTAAATACACTGATAATGTTTATATATAGACAATGTTTATTCTTAACATGTGAATAAATTAAAAAATATAAATTAGACTTGAAACCAAATATATTTTAAACGACAGATAAACACAAGGAAACAATTAACAACACAAGCATTCATAGCAGCTTTACTTAATCACCAATCATAACATAACAACCGAAGCGACTTAACAATCCAAGCAACCTAACAACCACAACCTAACAACCACAATTTAATCCTTTAATTTATAACGAAATTTCTGAAATATTTTAGTTTTTCAGGTGAGCGAGATAACGTGAGAGAGAGAAATAATCGCATTAACCCACAATTTATTCAATACTTGTGGACAACCAGAGGACTAGTGACCCCGTCCTAGTAGTGACCCCGTCCTAGTGGTGACCCAAGTCCTAGTAGTGGGCCCGTCCTAATGGTGACCCCGTCTAGAAGTGACCCCGTCCCTAGTAGTGACCTCCCCATTAACACCTACCTTCTCCCATCATCGATCTACCCTCCCTCTTCAATAGTGACCTGGCTGACCTGACCTGACCTGACCTCCTGCCAGTAAGTGATGCAGGAATCTTATGACCTTGAATTGTATTGTTAGATACATAGACGGTCATTATGATATTGATGATTAACACAAATAGTTCCTTCCATTACTGCCATTGTGAGAGGCAGTACAGTTAATGGTACAACCCTTCAAACAGTTAATGGTACAACCCTTCAGTCAGTGGTACAACCCTTCATACAGTCAGTGGTACAACCCTTAAAACAGTCAGTGGTACAACCCTTCAAACAGTTAATGGTACAACCCTTCAGTCAGTGGTACAACCCTTCATACAGTCAGTGGTACAACCCTTCATACAGTCAGTGGTACAACCCTTCAAACAGAGGTTACAGGACAGGAAACAGCGAGTGAGCAGTAACGGCACTCAATCCGATTGGGGTAACGTCACTAGTGGAGTTCCCCAAGGCTCAGTACTTGGACCATTATTATTTATTATATACATAAACGACATAAATATAGGCGTACACAGCAACATAAATAAATTTGCTGGTGACACTAAAATAGGGCGTGTAATTAAATCTGACGAGGACTCCGCAAAGCTACAGGAAGATCTAAAGAAAAATCGAATGGTCTGAAAAATGGCAGATGAAATTTAATGTGGACAAACGTAAAGTACTTAGTATAGGAGATGTAAACAGAGAAACCAGTTACCAGATGAGCAACGATGTTATAGAGAAATCCCACTGTGAGAAAGATTTAGGAAAAATGATAAGTAGGAATCTTAAGCCAAGTAAACAATGTGTATTTGCTCGTAACAAGGCGAATAAAGTATTTGGGTTCATACAAAGGAGTGTTAGTTACAAGTCTAGAGAGGTCATCCTAAAACTATATCATGCGCTTGTGAGACCTCACCTGAATTACGCAGTTCAGTTCTGGTCACCGTATTACACAATGGTTATAGAATCCCAAGAAAGAATTCAGAGGAGAATGACAAGACTAATCCCGAGCATTAGGAACCTTGAGTACAGAGACAGGTTAAAGAATTTGAATTTTCACTCCCTCGAGAGACGTAGAGTGAGGGGCGATATGATAGAGGTGTATACAAGGAAGTCAGGGCTAAACAAAGGGGACATTACAAAGGTACTCAAACTATCCAACCAGGAGTGAGCTCGTAACAATGGTTTTAAATTAGACAAATTTAGATTTAGGCACGAAATAGGTAAACACTGGTTTGGAAATAGAGTAGTGGATGAATGGAACAAGTTACCAAACATCATCATTAACTCGAATACTCTGGATAGCTTCAAACAAAGGTTGGATGCTTATATGAGCGATAGGGGTTGGGTGTAAACGGGACTGTCCAGTATGGCCCGCTGCAGTTTCCTCCATTCTTATATTAACCCATTGGCACAAAGTATGGTACGACCCTTATTCTATCAATGGTTCACGAGCATGGTACAAGAAGAAACACAGTGGTACAATAGGTGGTATAAAGTATGGTACAATCCCTTCATACAGTCCATTGGAACAAGAGAAACACAGTGGTACAATAGGTGGTACAATCCCTCCATACAGTCCATTGGAACAAGAGAAACACAGTGATACAATAGGTGGTACAAAACATGGCAAGACCCCTTCAAACAGTCTAATGGAACAACAAAACAAAAACAATGGTAACAACATATGGAACAAATTATGAATGGTACAAACATAGCATCAACCGTCACACAATGAAATGGAACAAAAAAAAAAGCGATACAGCAAATAATACAAAACATAGCAAATGGTACAACAGATGGTACAACAGATGGTACAAAAGATGGTACGTACCCTCATATTGTAACCACCTGGGCTCAGCCACTCAAACAGGAAGATAGTAAGGGCAGCCACCTGAATGGCCACGAAAGCCACCAGCATCCAGGAAGCGGTGTCAAACGGCTCTGTTAACGGGGAGAAACGGATCAGGGGGTGATTAACAGAGATAGATAGATAGACAGATAGATAGATAGATAATCATTACACCTGAAAATATTGAATAACATAACATAAACAGATCGGTGTAGATTGGCAAGTAGTAATGTAACCTAACCTAACCTACACCCTCAACCCCACCCACCCCCATCCCCCACCCCCTCCCCCACCTACTCCTTCCTATAAATAATGGTTAGCCCTTCGTGTGCAGGGACCTGCAAATTTGTGTTTAAGGTGTAGAAGCTGTCGCCAACACAACCACCACACCCTGAAGCTGTCGCCAACACAACCACCACACCCTGAAGCTGTCATACACAACCACCACACCCTGAAGCTGTCGCCAACACAACCACCACACCCTGAGCTGTCGCCAACACAACCACCACACCTGAGGCTGTCGCCAACACAGCCACCACACCCTGAGGCTGTCGCCAACACAACCACCACACCCTGTGTCGCCAACAACAACCACACCCTGAAGCTGTCGCCAACCGAACCACCACACCCTGAAGCTGTCGCCAACACAACCACCACACCCACAGGCTGTCGCCAACACAG